>NC_052047.1:79845435-79982935 GCF_903992535.2 Arvicola amphibius
AACAATGAACAAACAGGCCATTAATGTGAAAGAGCAAGGTGGGATCCGTAGGAGGGTTTGGAGAGGGACGAGGAGGGGGGATGATATAACCTCAAAAGTTAAAGGACAAAAGTTTAAAAAGATCACTAAACTCTAGAACTTGAAACAGTGTTACCAGTTCTTCTGGCCCACAGGCTGCTTGGTAATGCCATTTTAGCCAGAAGTTTGGCATTATAGAGCAATACACTGATTTTACTTTTTTCCATGCAGAACTTGCAATTAAAGTTTTTGTTAGTCTTTAATGCTTTAAAGATCTAGACATAACTTTTTTTTTTTTGAAACAGGGTTTCTCTGTAGTTTTTGGTGCCTGTCCTGGAACTAGCTCTCTTAGACCAGGCTGGCCTCGAACTCAAAGATTCACCTGCCTCTGCCTCCCAGGTGCTGGGATTAAAGGCGTACGCCAACACCACCTGGCTTAGATACAACTTTTTAGGAAAATGTCTATTGAGCAACTCAATAAAACCCTGCTTTGAATGAACAAAAATCACAGTTGTGTCCATTGTCTCTATAAAATATTAAAGTTGAATGATTTCTCTTTAATTGCTTTTTTGAAAAACTTTTTTTTTTTTTTTTTTTTTTTTTTTTTTTTTTTTTTTTTATTTTTATTTTAAAGACAGGGTTTCTCTGTGTAGCTTTGGATGTCCTGGAACTTTAGACCAAGCTGGTCTCAAACCCACAGAGATCCGCCTGCCTCTTCCTCCCTAGGTGCTAAGATTAAAGGTGTGATCCACCACACCCAGTTTGTTATTAGCTCCTATCTAATCTGAGCTGCTTGACAGTTTCTGTGTTGGGGTCACTGCAGCGCTGGCTGGACTGGAGGTTACTATATAGACCAGAACAGCTTCAAACTCAGGGATCTGTCTGCCTCTGCCTCCTATGATGGGATTAGAGGGAGGGGGCATCACACCCTGCCTAATAAGATGTTTTGATTATCACTTAGATTGTCCTACTTTATAGTTAAATTCTACTCACATACTTACCTGTTTTAGAACAGGAACATCAAAACGAAACTGGTATAATTTCTCCTTGATTTTAACTGCTGTCTGCTAAATTCACATTTAGTCGTCATTTCACAGACTTTGACACAGAGTTTCAGAGAAACGGAAAGAAGGGCCAGCGCCTTATTTTCATTATTGGGCGAGGGGACTGGAGGGGTTAGTGTGTGAATGGCAGATTTTCACTACTAGGCCAGGCTGGCCTCTAACTAACAGGTCTATTTGGCCCTGTCTCCCGAGCGCTGGCATTAAAGGTGTGCCGCAACACGCCTGGCGAGATGTACCCTTAGTGTGTATGTTCCATTGCCCACTTCCTTCCGTCCCCCTTTTCGAGATTTGTTTTGTTGTTTAGATTTTTTTCACATTTTCTTCAGTGTCAGTGTCTGCCTGTGTCTGTGCGTGTACATTTACACGCACAAGTGGAGAGCAGAAGACAGGTTCTGGGGTTCTGTTTTCTCTTACACTTGGAACGATCTGGGCTTCTGTGCAGGCTGTCACACTTGGTGGCGAGTGTCTAACGTGCCGAGCCATCTTAATGGCCAGCCTCTCCAGTTTTATTACCGGCATGCAGACATACATATGCGTTTATACACACGTGTGTGCACATAATTTTTAATTTATTTTCACGTATAAGAGGAAGCCTGGTATTTGTTTTCCTAATTCTGGCTTCCACTTCTGTCCATTTTCTTATGAATGTCCTGATTTCATTTTTCTCCTTGACTGAATAAAATTTCATTGTATGTAACCTTACCCATTTGTGTCTTGATGGGTCTGTTTCCTGGGTTTGTATTCTCTTTTCAGAGAATCCTTGCCTTTGCTTGTATCACCCAGTGTTTTACTTCTTTTCCTCTAGCATTTTTAGAGTCTCTGTCTTAGGTTAAAGTCTTTGATCCATTTTGTTTGTTTGTTTTTTTTTTTTTTTTTTTTTACTTATTTTATTTTGAATTGATTTTTAGGCCACATGTGATAAGTAGCTATTTTTTTTTTTTTTTTGCTTAGGAATTTGGAAGCTCCAGAGATGCCAGTGTATTCTGTGAAGGGCCACAAAGAAATTATAAACACTATAGATGGTATAGGTGGACTTGGAATTGGGGAAGGAGCACCTGAAATTGTGACCGGCAGCCGGGATGGTGAGTCAGTGTATTTTAAATATTAAGCAAACGTTTAATGGCAACTTCTGTGTGATGGAATTCTCTTTGTTTGGCCTCACTCAGCAGCTACTAATCTGTGCATCTGCGTTCTAGTAGGCAAGTTGTCTTGCACATTCTTCGTTTGTTTCGGACTTTTGTGTATTTTCAGGGAGAGTCATAGGCCTGAGTATTTTAGTTTGGAGTAGTTCAACAGCTAATAATGTCCTGACGCTGACAGACTCAGAATGTCCTCCGGGAGGATGACAGTGATGACAGTGGTGTCGCACGGGTGGACAGCTGCCTGGAAACGCGCCCTGTGACCTGTCCCCGCGCCCTGTGACCTGTCCCCGCGCGCTGTAGAAGCTCCGCAGGCACCAGCCTGGCTTTCAGCCATAGTGACCAACAGGCCAGGTCTCCGTGACTGCCATGGAGCCCCAGGTTTTGCTCCTTCACATGGACATGTATTAGTTTCTATGAAAGAATTGTTTTATAATAAAAATGAGATATAATTTTCTAGTAGTTACTCAAGTGCAGTGGTGTGTTAGAAATTAATTTTCATAGAAGCCCTGTGGGACACGGAAGGAAAGATGGCGAACAGTTCATTATACTGCCACAGCCATTGAGATGATGCATCTTACCTTACGCTTTGCCGTGTACGGATGCTTCTGTGTCTGTAACCGTTGCTATGACGGCTGCACCATTCCATCGTGTGGCTCTACCACTGGACTTTGCTTCACAATAACCGTGCACTGTGCTTTTAAGTTTTCTGGGTACTCTTAGGAGACTGGTTTGAAATTATGGAGAAGTGGTTATTGTTATGTCTGTAACTCCTTGGTGATAAATATTTTATGACTTATAAAGTGGATTTCTAAATCACCCATCATACCTATCTATCTGGTCAGCTGTGGTGGATGAGGGACTAACGGCCTGATACTGATTGTTCTTTCCTGTAAATTTGTAGATTAGAAATTGTACACCATTTCCACTTGTGAATGTCTTTGCTTGCCTACTAACTTATTTTGTATTATGAATCACCTTTATGTTCTTTGCTAATTCAAGTGTGGAAAACTTATTGTAGGTCATAGTGGTTTGTGTAAAATCTGTAACTGAGTGGTAATGTCTGTCAGATTGGTGGGAGTCCTCTCCATGCAGGATTGTAGCCTTTTTAATGACCAGCTCTATGCATGGAGATAAGTCTTAAGTTTCTTGTCTCTTTCAAGGAATTTCCCTGTTCTTGCTCAGATGTGTGCCTGTTAGCCATCTCATTGCATGCATTTATGTTGATTATGGCAGTCGCAGAAGTTAGTAATCCTATATAATATCCATTGATATAAGAGGATTAAAATTTAATTTAGGCTAATTTTATTTAATAGTTCCCTCCTCGCTATTTTGTTATGGAAATTTAAGCTTAATTATATAATGGAATGGGTGGTGGTGTTTCTTCTGATGCCAGCAAGTGAAGCTGGGACCTCATGTATGCTGGTCACTGCCATGAACTGCCTCCCCAGCAGTTGAAATGGCATTCTAAAACCGCATATGAAAATGTATTAACAGTGCTTGTTCTTCTGCATAAGAAAAGAACCAATGGTTATGTGTGTAGTAAGGAAAACATGAAGAAATAACACTTCCAGTCTTCTAAATACATATATTAGTTTGAGTGTGAACTAGGAAAATAAGGCATGTTTTGAATTATACACTTGTCATTCATAACTTATAGATAGCCTAGGAGCACATGTGTGTTTTTCTATGTATAGCTATTAATTTAGGAATCATTTCTAATACTAGCATATGGGTTATGTCTGGTATCGAGTACAGCTTAACGAATTTGTAGTCACGAAAGCACGAATAGTTTTCAGATGTTGTAACATCTACAGTATTGGCACATGTCACATTGGTATGAGAATGCAAACGGGAAATGTGATCAGTCACTATTGGGTTTTACCAGCTCCCTTTTATTCATGGCAGGAACTGTCAAGGTGTGGGACCCAAGGCAAAAAGATGATCCTGTTGCTAACATGGAACCCGCACAAGGAGAAAACAAGAGAGACTGTTGGACCGTGGCATTTGGTAAGCTACTGAAAAGATTATTGCATTTGAAGTTTGTGTTTTAGGAAACTCCCAGTAGTCTCCAGGAATCTGTTCTGTGGATTATTCTGAGAGGTTATCCAGGCAAGTATCGTAGTAGCTGATATCAGGCTTAGGCTGGCGTTTGCTTCTTTACCATTTTGTTTATTGTGTGGCTTGGAGAAAGTCACCAGATTTCACTGTTTCTTGGTGATTGTATTTATACAGTGGTGCTGGTTGAATTTACTCAATAGTATTGAGGAGCCAATAAGGTAATGCTAAAGCTCTTAGATCAATGGTTCTCAACCTGTGGGCCACAATCCCTTTATGAGGTCTGACGACCCTTCCACAGGGGTCACCTAAGACCATCAGAAAACACAGACATTTATGTTATGATTCATAACAGCAAAATTACAGTTATGAAGTAGCAGTGAAAATAATTTTGTGGTTAAGGCTTACTACAACATGAGGGACAATATTAAAGGGTCACAACATTAGGAATGTTGAGAATCACTGTTTTAGATTGTGCATAGATTGTTGAGTGTTAAAATATCTAATATTATTATGAGAGGTTTTTGTTTAGTTGATAATACTGACCTAGTTTGGTACCAGATGCTATTAATAAGGCTAAATAAAGCCTCAAATGGAAATGATAACCTAAAAACTGTCACATGTTTTCCATAGTGTATTTCTTTTCTAGAACACAGTTGTGCCATTACATAATTATTTCTTGTTAGTCTGATAACTGTCACCCTTTATTAATACACTTTTTTAAAGATTTATTTATTTATTATGTATACAACATTCTGCCTCAATGTATGCCCGCACGCCAAAGGAGGGCGCCAGATCTCAGTACAGGGGGTTGTGAGCCACCATGTGGTTGCTGGGAATTGAACTCAGGACCTCTGGAAGAGCAGCCAGTGCTCTTAACCTCTGAGCCATATCTCCAGCCCCTATTAATACAGTTATAAGGCCCATTGATCCGTCAATGTTGGTGCTTGCCTTTGACTGTAAAAGATGTGGGCCAGAGCCCAGGCTAGCTGCAGTTACAGGCATGCACTGCTGGCTGCAGCTCCATATTTAGCTTTAAACTGTGTTTTCTTTTTGACCAGGCTGCCCTCAAAATGGCAGAGATCTTCCTGCCTCTCTGCCTTTCGAGTACTGGGATTGAGGCATGTGCCACCACACCTGGCTTTTGTGAGTTTTTGTTTTTATTTTGTTTGGTTGTTTTGAGGCAAGATCTCACTATGTTGCTCAGGTTGGCTTCAAACTTCTGGACTCAAGTAATACTCCTGCCTCAGTCTTTTGACTAACTGGGGCTACAGATGAGCACCGCCATGCCTGGCTTTACTTTTTTTTAGTAACTGCTGTGGACATGCAGTAGTGAAACTGAGTCATATTTGAGCCCTCGGGCATATGGTTTAGTGAAGAGGAACTGGCATCCACTTTATTAAGGATAAAAACAGAAGTAATAAAACATCGCAAGGGATATCTGTCCATGCAGAGAGGTGCAGAGGAAAAGACAGGGAGAAACGCGGGAGGAGGGAAAGAGGGGGAGATGCAGAGGGAGAATGACGCAGAGAGAGGAAAGTCATTTTGAGCTCAGATCAAGGATTTATAGAGGTTTTTAATTATTAAATTGGTAGAAAAATTTCAACATAGGGACTAACTGCTAAGTGCCGTGGAAGGGGATGGTGGAGAGATTGGCCACAGTTGCCGCAGCCACCGTAAAAGCACAGTTGTTGGGTGGACTGGACATAGTGGCCGGTTGGCCTTGGAAGGTCTGTGCTTGGTGAGAACTTCTGTGAGCCAGAACATCTCAGATGTCACTGGTGATGATAGTGTGGGGTGGCACACAGCATAGTGGAGATGAGTTCAGAGTTTTAGACAGGATTGCAGGTAAAGAAGATATGTAGCAATGAAAATGATTCATATGATAGATACCGAATAAATTGTATTCGCAATTCTCTATCCATAAAATGAGGAACAAGGAAAAGGCTCCTGTCCACGGTGGGGACATTTTGGGATTGCTCATGGAGGGAAAGCTGTTGCTCATTGAAAAGCTCCACATGCAGTGTGGCAGTGGTGAAAGGGAACCGTGAGGTCAGTTCGGGGCACAGCAGGAGCAAGACACTGGTACCGTAAGAGCTCACAATGGAGCTGCAGCCTGGAGCTTACAGTAGGAAGCTGGAGGCAGTTGAAGTGGAAGACATTGGGGTCAGGTATCTGCATAGCCTCATGCTCTGACAGAACCGGCCTCTTCCCTCACATTTTTTTTCTTCAGTGAGAGCTATGCAGGAAAACCACCCTGGAGCTAAGCAAGCTGAGATTAACTTCACATTCTAAATTCTAGGTATGGTCATCTATGTATACCACTAAAAGTGCACTCCAATTGATTACAGAGTTTCCTGTGAAGATAAAATAACCAGAAAATATTCTGCAAAATAATTTTAAATCAGTATTTACATTCATATATAACTCCTACCAAGGAATGAAAAAGAATAAGTATATGAATCTTCCCAGGCACAAATGTCTGTGAACTGTAGTTGGTCTGTCTTTGTAGGTATGGAATGGATCATAGGACTTTGCCCCTGCTTAGACAAGCCCTGAACTGTATTTCCAGCCTGAGAGAGCATTTCCTTTCCATTTAGAATCCTGTAAACACTTTCAAGTAGACTTTTGCCATAGAATTTCAAATAAACATTTGTTTTATTTTGTTTTTATTTTTTGAGACAAGGTTTCTCTATGAAACAGTCCTGGCTGTCCTGGAACTCACTGAAATCAGCCTGCCTCTGCCTCCCTAGTGCTAGGATTAAAGGCGTGCACTAACACCACTCGGCCTAAGTAAGCATTTTTTAAAAATTAATGCTCCCCATCACCTGTCAGGATTGATGAATGGAATTATCCCCAGTATAATGTTTTAAATTTACATCTGTCCCAAGTTACATGTGTAACAGTTTTTCTTAGCAGACTTCACTGTGGATTTATGAAAACCTGAAAAGTATCTTGATTTCCAGGCAATGCTTATAATCAAGAAGAACGTGTTGTTTGTGCTGGCTATGACAATGGGGATATCAAGCTGTTTGATCTCAGAAACATGTCACTGCGTTGGGAGACAAACATTAAAAATGGGGTAATGTACATTTCTGTGCTGTCCGGCTTCTCTGAAATGTTTGCACCTACTGTCTATGTCTAGCCACTACAAAGTTCTCAGATCCTTTCTCCTGACTCATGTCTCTCAGTCTTCCACCGAAGTTAAACTTTCAGAGCCAAATCATCTTGAATCTAATGGTGGCCAAACATCCTTTCTTAAGAAAGTGATTGCATATTCAGATATGGTTTATACAAAGTCCATGGAGTCAATGGTGCCTACAGCCTGTGTAAGGACCATGAGGACTGCACAGATGTAAAATGAGCAAATAAGTCGTCTTTTTCTTGCTGGAATAGGAAAAGTTTCACCAAGTGCCTTTGGGCTTTGGTTTTCAAGCTGTGCACCTCTAGTTCCTTTCTGATTTCTGGAGGTAGCCTTAACTTACCTTCCTGTGCTAAATAATGAAAACATCACATTGGGACCGTCTACTGAACAAGGGAACCCAAGATGGTTTTATTGATCAAATTAACAGAAAATATTTTTGCTATATTACAGATTCAAAGGGCTTAATGAATATTCAAGCACCATTTTAAGCCATTTAGATAACTTAAAAGAGCCAACAAGATCTGGAGAAATAGCTCAGTAGTAAAGCACACTGAATGTTCTTCCAGAGGATCAGCTTGGCACACACATGATGGCCCAGAACTGTCTGTAGCTCCAGTTCCAGGGATTCTGACCCTCTCTTCTGGCCTCCCTGGGTACCAAGCACACACTTGGTGTGCATATATGAAAGCAGGCAAAACACCCATACCCAGTCTTTAACAAATAAAGAATGTAAGACCCTATCAATTACAGATATATTCTCTGCTTTCAGGTGTGTAGTTTGGAGTTTGACAGAAAAGACATAAGTATGAATAAGTTAGTAGCTACATCTCTGGAAGGCAAGTTCCACGTCTTTGACATGCGAACACAGCATCCCACCAAAGGCTTTGCTTCTGTTACAGAAAAGGTAAATGAGAGACTCTGTGAAGAGCCATGATGGTCATTCTAGACTAGTACGTGGAGTGAGTCACCAGGCATCCTCTGTCTGTCACGTGCTTGTGGGATCTTAGGTGTTTGTGTGCAGGTTACTTTTCCAAAGGTTGCCAGCTTTATACTTTTTGATTATAATAATTATCTTGGTTAGCTAGGAATCTTATTTTGTAGTGAGAGAAACCTTGCTGATACCAAGAATTTGATCAGAAAATTCTAACTTCATGTTTTTTAATAAATATATGCTTATTAATAACTAATAATGTACTTTCCAGAAATTGCATTTTCACTGTTATTTCAACCCATTTTATTTTATATTCTTATTTTCTTTATTAAGTGAACTTTTTAATTAATTAATTTGTTTATTTTTTAAAATGGATTTATTTTAAAATACTGACTACTGTGGTTATGACGTAATAGTCAAGCGTGTTCTGTTTGTTTATACTTTGGCTTCTGCTTGAGAGAGCTTAGTGGGAAAGGCTTTTGATTTATAACATTAGAAAAATAAATAGGGAGGAAAAACAAAGGGAAAATACTTGTCACAAAGAAAGAGATGTCTGAAATAAAGCAGCTACAGTCCCTGTTAACATCCTGATAGGTGGTGGCGCACGCCCTTAATCCCAGCACTTGGGAGGCAGAGGCAAGCAAATCTCTGTTAGTTCAAGGCCAGCCTGGTCTACAAAGATAGTTCCAGGACAGCCAGGACGGCTACACAGAGAAAGAAACAAAACAAAACCCCCAAAACATCCTGATACTTGCAAGAGACAGGTGGGGAATGTGGCCCTCTTTCCGGAAGCATAAGAAGGAAAGCAGCTACAGGTGTTTTGTTTCCATGAGACTCAAACGTGCAGTTTGCTCAGGAAATAAGTTAGTTCCAGTTCTTTCCTCCACTGTTGCTGCCCCCCACCCCAGGATGCTGTGGGATTTCACACAACCTCCTTCTTTGTGCTTTTGTGTCCTCTTATGATACAGTTATTACTATAAAGCATAAGTTGCTATTGTCAGGTGAAATAAATTTGTAACAAGGTAACTACAAACTAATATTTTGTAAGTGTCATTTTAGAATATAGTTAATCTTTCAATCCACTGTTACTAAATTTTTCCATAATTTGCTTGTAAATCACTCCTTATTTTCTATATACAGTAGTATCCTCCCAAGTTCATTTGGACAGTATGAACCTAATCTCATATACTTAAAGTGTATATGTTGAGGTTCATGTTTTTCTATGCTAATGGTCCTTCTCTCAAGTGAATATTCAGCTCAGTGACAAGAAGTATCATTCAGGACTAGAGAGATAGCTCAGTGGTTAAAAACACTCACTGCTCCTTCAAAAGACTTGAGGCAGGTTCCTACCATTCATGCCAGGCAGCTTACAATGCCCTGTAACTCCAGGTCCAGGGATCTGATGCCATCTTCTGACCTCCTCAGGCACCACTGCCATGCACAGACTCCCCACCCCCTCACCATACACATAATTGAAAATTAAATCTCAAGATTCATAGCCACTGAGATGTGAAATGGTTTAGCTCAAATAGCAGCTTCACTGCTTTAAGAGAACTGCTGCCCTCTCCCTAGGTCTCCCCTCCCTTGCTCAGCTCTCTCTCCTCATGACCCCCTGGCAAACCAGCATGCTGGAGGGGTTACTGGTGTGAGTAAGGGCCTGATAAACTGGTAGCCTTTTCTAGTCACCTATCTTTATTTTTCTAAGGAAAAATATTTTACTTTTTTTTAATGTAGGGAATATATTAACACATTTAAATAATGACAAAAATCAAAAGCCATCCAGATATGAAAGGTATTAGTAACAGAATGGATGCAGCATATTGAGCATGTGTCCTTATGCATCACTGTTACTCAGTGCACTGCCCCAGTGCCTTCTGCGTGCCCCTGCTTACCTCTGTCTGGTCGCCCTTTCCCCATCAGCTCCTTCCCTCTTCTGCCTTCTTGTCCTGCATATTCCATTACTCTCACTGTCCCCTCTTCTCACACATTAACAACCCTTCCTTCCTCTCACTACACTTTCAGCTTTCGTGATCTCCACAGACAGAGCAAGTTGATCCTAGATTTTTGCATTTGAGAGAAAACATCTGTATTTGTCTTTTTAATAATGAAATAGAATTCCATTGTGTGTATGTACTTCATTTTCTGTACTTATTCATCTACTGATAGCTGTCTAGCCTGGTTCTATTCCTTGGCTGTGAGAATAGCCAAGCCGTGAAAGTCCATGTGCTATTATCTCTTTAATATGATACTTAAGAGTCTCCGGGTCTGTATCCAGAGTGCTGTAACTGGGTTATATTTCTAAGACCTCTCATTGTTCACTTCTCTGTTGGCTGCTCCACTTTACATTTTACATTCCCACCAGCAGGAAGGGTTCTTCTTTCTTCATGCCCTTGCCATCATTTGTTGTTCATTCTCTTTTTTAATATTTTTATTAACTGGAAATTATATATAATTTATTTTGATCATATTCACTTTCCCTCCCTTAACTCCTACATCCTACATCTCCCTATCCACCCATCTTCTTGTTTTTGTGTTTTTCCCCCGACCCCCCCAACATCCAGTGAGTTCAGCTTGTGTTGCCCAGCCACTCTTTTTTTTTTTTTTTTTTTGGTTTTTCGAGACAGGGTTTCACTGTAGTTTTAGAGCCTGTCCTGGAACTAGCTCTTGTAGACCAGGCTGGCCTCGAACTCACAGAGATCCACCTGCCTCTGCCTCCCTAGTGCTGGGATTAAAGGCGTGCGCCACCACCGCCCGGCTCCCAGCCACTCTTGAGTGTGGGATTTACCCTAGGGTGTGGTCACCTCATCTAGCAGCTGTCAGATGCCAGTAACTCCTCAGGTTGGGTGGGACTCCTGCTCACTTGCCCTAACCATACTGGGGTTTTTGTCTGTGTTGAGTGTGTGTGGGTTATGTGCACGCTCTCATAGCTATTGTGAGTTCGTGTGTGTGTCTGTGCTGCTGTGTCCAGGAAATACTGTTTCTTTTAAGCTATTCACCATCCCTGACTCCTACAGACTTTCTCCCTCCTCTTTTGGGAAGACCCCCAAACCCTGAAGAGAGCATGGAGCATACACAGTAGCTGGTTATGGGTGTCTGTGTTAATTGCCTTCTACTGTAAGAAGCTCCTCTAACGAGAGTTGAGCTCTATGGGTATAGCAGTGCGTCCTTAGGAGTCATTTCAATGCTGTGTCCTGTTAGCAGAGTAATAGTCGGGGGTTCTGCCCTAGGGCCTGTGGCCTATCTAGCCACAGGGTTTGGGTCCCATTAATGGTGCCGAGTATGGGTCCCATCTAGTGAAGCAGGTCTTCAGTCCAGTCAGAAAGTGACTGTTTTCTCGATGATAGTCTCTGTGATGGGGGGGGGGGGGTGTGAAATGAAATTTCAGAACAGTTATAATTTGCATTTCCTTCATGGCTGAGGTTGTTAAACACAGTTCAAGGATGTGTTTCCATTCGCATTTCTCCTTTTGAAAACATTGACCATTGGGTGACTTTTTGCTTTATTGCTTAATGTTTTATAATTCTTTGTGGATTTTATATTTCCTCCAGCAGTTTCATAGTTTCTCTTCTTATATTAAGTTTCATAGTTTCTTTTCTTATATTAAGGTCTTTGATCCATTTTTAATTGATTTTGTACAGGATGAGAGATAAGAGTCTAAATACATCATATGTGTGTTAGTATCATGTTTTTCTGTCTCTTTGCTGAAGAAGCTGTGTGTGTGTGTGTTTATGTGTGTGTACTTTTGACATCATTGTTACCACTATTATATTTTACTGATCTATGTGTCTGATTTTTTTTCTAGTATTGTACAGCTTTCAGCACCTCAGGAATAGAGTGGCTCAGTTTACACCTACAATACCTAGCATTACTCTGGATTTGTTTGGTTGTTTAGACAGGGTATCTCTCTGTAGTCCTGGCCATCTCAGAGTTTCTTATGTAGACTAGGCTGGCCTCAAACTCACAAGGATCCTCCTATCTCTGCCTCCCGGGTGCTGGGGAAAAGGTGTGCACCACCAAACCCAGACACACTCTTTCTGCTTTGACTATTCTAGCTCTTCTGTGCTTTCATTGAATTTTGGATTGTTTTTTTGTAGTTCTGGGAAGAACAGTATCAACTTGAAGCGAGAGTGTTTTGCATATGTGTAGCCCTCTATGATGTAGCCGTTACTGTAGCAGTTCTGCCAGTCTGTGAGTGGGAAATCCTTCCATCCTTTGGTGTCCTCTTCAAAGTCTTAGCTTCTCACTCTGGAGGTTGTTCACCTCCTTGGTGATGTTTAATCCTAAGTTTTTATTTTCTAAGCTGCCTCCCATGATTGGGGTTCTCTCCTCTTGCCCCAACTTCTTTTTTGCAAGACCATTATTAGATATTGAACGCTGCTGAATTTTGTATGTTGATTTTATATCCTGTTACTTTGCACACACACTTATACATACGTACGTACGTACGTACATACATACATACATACATACATACATACATACATACATATAAAACATGAGATATTCTAGGACATTATAAACAGACCAGATCATATAATTAAGAGAATAGAAGGAAGAAAATACTGTACCAAAGGCACATTTTCACTGAGACCATAGAATTTTCCAAGTCTAGAAAAGAGTCCCCAGCCAGGTCCAAGAAGCCTGGAGAAGAGGGAGCAGGGGATGGGAAGAGAAACTCCCGTCACATATTATCTCTAAACACGGAAAACAGACAAAGGAGAGGGGTTGGAAAACTGCCAAAGAGAAAGTTCAGGCCACTCACCAGGCAGGCCTATCAGGACAGTGCCTGATAATTTAGTCAAAAGAGCCCTGACAGGTCCACCGCCAACCCAGACTATACTCCTCAGCAAAACTGCCTGACCAACTAAAGCAGCAGCAAAACCTTCCTGACAGTCAAAGTGGTTATAGTTCTCTGTTTTTGAGTCTTCTCTCCAGGACTGTCGTTTTGTCTTTAACCCCCATGTATCTTGTCTGAGCAGGCCCATAAGTCCACCATATGGCAAGTTCGACACCTGCCTCAGAACAGAGAGCTCTTTCTGACAGCGGGAGGTGCTGGCAGTCTTCACCTCTGGAAGTAGTAAGTCCTTTTGAGTTATTTGTGGGTATGACGAAGGAATCCGTGAACTTTTCTTTTTCTCCTTTAGCACTTGATTTAATTCATTTTGATATGATTTTCGTTTTCAGTGTTGTTATGTAACTGGCTTTCTAAATAGTTTCTTTTGCTAATGTATTTATTTTACATTTAATAAAAATTCGCCCTTACTTGACACAGTAAATATATTTGTCGTACTTATATCTCTGTGTATGAGTGACACAGAGTGTGGTTCCCCCCATGAATTTGAAGTTGTAGGTGTACATGTTCACACCTATAATCCCAGCACTCAGAAGACGGGGCCAGGATTGCCACGAGGCTCAGGCCAGCATGGACTCCATAATGAGTTGCAGGCCAGCCTTGGCTACAGAGGAAGAGCCTGTCTCAAAATACAAAGAGGGAGGGACGAAGGAAGGGAGAAGGGTGATGGTGGGAATAGCTTTTGTTTCTATAATTGATTGAAGACTTTTGTTAAACACTACCTCGTAGTCACTAGAACATTTCCTCTGGAAGTTAGGGAGACGGTTACATTGCTTAGGTTTGGGTAATGAGTTTGCTAAATTCATTGTGGTAGAGCTGAAAGCAGCCCCACCCAGGCTCCTGGTTGGTCTTCAGAGGCAGCCTCTATCAACAGAGTTTCTTTTCTGTACACCTAGGCAGGAGGACTTACTGTGGAAGCTGTAGCCATGTGTGTGTTCCGAGATTCCCAAGGGCTAGGTGCTAGCTCAGCTGCCAGTTCAGCGGGGCTTGGACAGATTGAAAGTTTGAAAACTTTATTAGCAATGACAAAGAAATCTCTATTACTCAGAAAATGTTAAGTTCACTACTGAAGGATATTTCAGAATTGAAGTTTTTTAATTTTTAAATTTTCTACTATTTAAAAAAAGCAAAACAACATGTTCAGTGTGGCTTGGACTTCCTCATTTACAAACCTTCTCTAAGCTCCTTTTAGAAGCTGAAACGCAGGGCTGCAATGAGATAGTACTTGTTAGAGAACTGAGGACATTGGCTGACTAATGCTGTTGCTTTTGATTTTGCTAGCTTTTGCGATTACTTTTGATCGATAACCATCAGTGGAGTGTAGTGCCCTGCATCCATCCTTGATAACCATCAGTGGAATGTAGAGCCCTGCATCCATCCTTGCTTCATCAACATTGTCCTTTCTGTCAGCAAAAAGCAGTAGACATGTCTTGGGTGTTCTGGGATGGTGCTGGGTGGATAGACCTTTTGATCCTGGAAGCTTTGCGCTCCATTCTTTTGTGGTTCTAACCCAGTCTCACCTAAGGTTAGGATTTGCAGGTCTCATTAGCTCAGCTGTGCCTGTTTCCTTGATTTCTCAGCTCTTGAAACTGCTAAAGGAGCTAGCACCAGTTTTCCATAACTGGGCACAGTGGCAGCTAGAATTTTTTATTTATGTTGCTAAGGCTAGATTTTATGCACCTAGACATTTGAAGTTTTTCCTTGGCTTTCCCTCCCCTGAAATTGACCACTGTGAGTTCATATAGAGCCCAAAGCTGACATCAGGTGTCTGTCTTGATCACACGCCACTTGATTTGTTGACTGGGAGCTCCCTGATTGTGACTAGGCAAGCTTCCTGCTTGACCCAGGGCCAGTTACCCTGCTCTGTCTGCCTCCCGAGGGTTGAGATCACAAGTGTCACCAAGGCAGCCTGTATTTTCACGTGGCTCTGGAAGTCCAAACTCTAGTCCTCATGCTCCGGGAGAAGCGCTTTAATCCTGGAGGGGGTCTCCCCAACTCCGGGAGCCCATCTTAAGGTGGGCACTGACCGTTCTCACGACAGGTGACCTGTGTACTTGATGCTGTCTAGTGCCCGTAAAGAGAGTGGCTGAAATACGATGCAGTGGAACTTGTGTCCACTTGCCACTCTGCCTTCCCAGTGCAGTCAGACGAGAAATGCAGGCAAGTCTCCAGACTTTGTTTAAAGAAACAACAACAAAAAATTCTTGCATAGATAATGTAGAGACTTTAGAACCAATTTGGTTTTGTTTTGTTTTGTTTTTGAGATGAGTTCTCCCTATGTAGCCCTGGCTGGCCCACAGCTTGATATGTAGACCAACCTGGCCTCAGGCTTCTAGAAATCCACCTGCCTCTGCCTCTTAGTTTTGGGATTAAAGGTGCCCTGATGTTTTAATACTGAATAACTACAAAGTTTGCTAAGAAAGTTGTGAGGACCTGTGGTTTCACCTCCATTTCTACTGTGTCTGATCCCTTTGTGTCTGTTCAACTCTGGGTCTGTTTTTGTTTTTGTTTTTTTCTTTGTTTTTGTTTGCTTGTTTTGTTGTTTGGTTAGTTGTGGGGTTTTTGCATTCACAAAGTATCATCATTGATACACAGTGGGTTCCAAAGGCCCTGTGGAGGGCTATACCTTAGATCAGTGGTTCTCAACCTTTGGGGGTTAACTCTTTTATAGGGGTTGCATAACAGATATTTGCATTGCAATTCATAACCATAGCAAAATTACAGTTATGGAGTAGCAATGAAAATAATTTTAAGGTTGGGGGGTCACCATAACATGAGGAACTAAAGGGTCTCAGCGTTAGGAGCGTCGAGAACCACTGCCTGGGAGCCTGAGACCACCTCTGTAGAGAAGGCTGTTTCTTTTTCTTCCACCTTTCAGATCTATGTCAGGTTTTAGATAGTTGTTATCCTTTCCCTCTTCTTAGCTTAAAAGTTTCTATTTTCTGCTGGAAAGAAAATCATGTGTTCTCACCATTGCCTTCTCCTTTGTGGAAGCCGTGGTTTACAGAATCTCCCCCAGTGGCGTTTCCACAGTAGTAGTACAGAGAAGGTCCCCGGGACAGGTCTGAATGGTGCACTCTGGGGTCAGGGTACAGTACCAGTCCTTTCTGTATAAGTGCTGTAAATGCTTCTTAAGCTTTCCCCCTTGTACACACATTGCCTGCCGTACCTAGCAATACAAATTTAGGAAAGAATTAGAAAAAAAGACTGCAGAGAGCACCCCGTCAGGCCATCCTACAGTGTTCATATTGAAGAGGAAGCATAGGCAGATGCTGGGCAGAGGTGCTGTGGAGAAGTTTGCGGGAAAAGTACTCACTGCCCTAGGTGTATTGGCCTAGGGCTCAGGGGAGGCAGTGACTTTACTCATATAGGATTGCTCTCTGACCACTTTGATCTTGTTTTTAGTGAATACCCCACTCATCGGTCAAAGAAAGATTCAGAGGGAGTAGAGATGGGAGTCGCAGGGTCCGTCAGCCTCCTGCAGAATGTGACCTTGTCCACTCAGCCCGTCTCGAGTTTGGACTGGAGTCCTGACAAGAGGGGACTCTGCATCTGCAGCTCCTTTGACCAGACAGTGCGCGTGCTGATTGTTACCAAGCTCCAGACCATCTGACCCAGCGCTCTGAACTGGACGTTTCCCAGAGGGTTGCTCACAGAATTTGAGCTCCGTCCTGCACCCTCCTTCCTCACTGAAGACATTGGATCAGAGCGCTGACTGACAGCCGCGAGCACAAAGCCAGTCTTCCTCCAGCTTCCCGGGGTGTTTGGTGGCCTGGCTGGCGTGCTGCTCTGTGTGAAGGTGCCACACAACAGAGCCAGCTTTGTTCCTTTCCCCATATTTCTACTAAAACATGTAGAACCAGGTGCTCTGGTATTTGTTCTTGGCCTGAGCTATATAACAGGCTGAGGCAGGAGGATCAGTTTAGTCCATAAGATCAAGACTAGCTTGGGCGGCATAGTCAGAGGCTGCCTTTCAAAACAGTTGGGGGTGGCGCTGAAGACATGACTCAGTGAAGAGAATGCCTGGTGCTCTTAGAGGACCCAAGTTTGGGGCTCAGCACCCATGTCAGGTGGCTTACAACACCTGTAACTCCACACCAGGGCTTCTGATGCCATTTTCTGGCTGTAGCAGGCAATGGTACTCATAGGCACACCACATACTTAGAATTTTTTTTTAAAATTGTATTTAAATTTTTTTTAATTAAAAAAAAAACCAAAGTCAGTAGTTGTTACTTAACTATATTTTAAGTTTGTTTTATATCTCAAAAGTTCCATATTTTCTCTGTACGTTTGTGCTTCATTTTAGCGTTTCCATATTGTAGGAATCACCTCATTTGGTCTGTAAAGCACTGGGAACACTGTTTGACTGGCAGGTAGGAGCCCATTTCAGCAGCGGGACTGGAAAAACGCTGTGACTTAGAACCGTCTCTCTGCTCAAGTGCAGCTGTTGAGTCGGGGAGACCTGGTTGGCCTTGACTGCGCTAAACGATGATGAGCTGTTGAGGACTGGACTGCTTTTTTATTTTAAGCCTTTAAAATATATTTTTTAAATAAACCTGTTCTTAAAGTCTGTGGAAGCTTGGATTCTTTTAGTAGTAGTGAGAGAGCCAGGCTGTTTGCTTTGTCTCCTCCTTTCTGGGTTCTCAGTATGCACCTTAAGCTCACGGTCCTTGGCTCTGGCCCACATCATGAGCTGAGCCTCAAGTCCACTGGGTGAATCACACTTTCCATAAGAACAGAGCCACCTACAACATTCATAATATACAAAACTCGGAACTCTTTATTTCCAAAATGCTTTCTAAGACAGAGCTGTTGGGGGGCTGAGGAGATGGCTCAGTGGGTAATTGCTGGCTGTGTGAGGAGGAGCGCCTGAACTCTGAGAACCTGTCTCACCCTTGGCCACAGGCGCATGCGTGCACACATGAACTACACATGGAACTGTAAACGGAACAAGGTTGTGGGTATAATATCAAAGTAAAAATAAAATTAACTGCTGTGGGACAATGATCTTTTATCCTGTCACTTGTATTATTTTTAATAAAACGCTGATTGGCCAGTAGCCAGGCAGGAAGTATAGACAGAGCAATGAGAATTCTGGGAAGAGGGAAGTTTCAGTCCGCAGTCATGACCCAGCCTCAGAGGAAGCAAGATGTGACTGCCTCCCCAAAAAAGGGACCGAGCCATGTGGCCAACTCAGAAAAGAATTATGGGCTAATGTAAGTTATAAGAATTAGTTAATAAGAAGCCTGAGCTAATGGGCCACTCAGTTTATAACTAATGTAGACCTCTGTGTGATTTCTTTGGGACTAAACGACTGTAGGAACCGGGCAGGACAGAAAAGTCAGTCAACAATTAACCTTTAAAAAGGCTGCTTGGATTTCCCAATGTTCAAAAAATTGAAAATACATGAAAATCTGTCTTAGAATATTTGTTATTGATAATACAGAAAGGTTTAAGTAGAACAATTTTTATATATAATATATATATATAATATATTTCATTAAATCTAAGATGTCAGCAGCTATAGAATTATCTTGTACCACAGAGAAAAAAGATGCCACCAATGATGATACCATGTTTTCTTACCAGTGGAACCAGGCATTGTTCCCAAGGCTTCATACATGTTCAGCATACACTAAATAATTAGATATTAATTTATTTTTATTTTATGCACATTGGTGTCTTGTCACTGGTGTTAGGTCCCCATGTGGGTGCTGGGAATTGAACCTGGATCCTCTGGAAGAGCAGCTGGTGCTCTTAACCACCCATTGTGTGCTTTTCACCTTAACTGCCCAACGTGGATGCTGAGACTTTCATTTTAATGCCGGCTTTCACCCTATCAACAAAATAGGAAAATAAGGCCTAAAGACTCCTTGCTGTTTGAAAGGCTGTCCCTCTGCTTTCATGTTGGTCACAGCACCACGTACACTGTAATGAGACAAACTCAGGCTGATTTGCACAATCACTGTCCTGTGTACACACTGTTGTGCTCATTGTGCCTGACAGACAAAGGAGGATAGAACTTAGCTTGCCTCATGGCTTCAGAGGGTTTTACAATATCTTGCTGGATGCAGGGAGGCAGCCATACGTCTTTAATCCCAGCACTCGGGAGGCAAAGGCAGGCAGATTTCTGTGAGTTTGAGGCCAGCGAGTTCCAAGACAACCAGGGCTACATAGAGGAAACCCTGTCTCAAAAAACAACAACAGTAACAAAAAAGCAAAAGTCTGTGGCAGCAGGGACATGTGGGAGAAGTTGCTCACATGGAAGCTGTCCTGCAGTCAGCTTGGTGCCATCACTGGAAAGTAGGCATTAAAAGCCGTGATAGGTTGGTGTGCAATCAAACAGTGAGCAGACAACTGGGGCTTCTGTTGCTGAGGCAGGTGGTATAGAGGCCATCAGGAGATGCAAACAGATCCTGTTCCAGTAAGTCAGTCAAGCCTGATCCTGTGGTAGAGTTCACCCAAGGGGCAAATGTTGGGGTGTGATCAACTCATGCTTTTACAGACACTTTCTGGGCTTTGGTACCCAGTGCTGTTTCTTCATCTTTCTCATCATTTGGAGTTTGGTACCCAGTGTTCCCTTCATCTTTCTCATCATCTGGGAGTACCCAGTAGTACTCCTTCATCACCTTTCTGCCATGCTTTTATTTCTTCTGCTTTGGATCATGTGCATTATATTTTGTGTCCAGTGGATGGAAACCCAGCTTAGTAGAACTATGCAAAGGAACTTGATCTTCTAGACTAAACTTTTTTTTTCTCATTTTTTTTATTAAAAATTTCCATCTCCTCCCCTCCTCCTTCCCCTTCCCTCCCCTCCCTTCCACCCATACCCCCACTCCACCCCTCTCCAAAGACAAAGAGCCGTCAGGGTTCCCTTCACTATGTTAAGTCCAAGGTCCTCCCAACTCCCCCTAAGTCCAGGAAGGTGAGCAACCAAACTGACAAGGCTCACAGTGAGCCCGTCCATGCTGTAGAGTTCATGCTCATCGCCGTTGTCCTTGGTTTCTCAGTCCTCCTCCACCATCAGCCACATTCAGAGAGTCCAGTTTGGTCCCCTGTTCCATCAGTCCCATTCCAACTGGACTTGGTGGTCTCCCGTTAGATCTGTCCCACCGTCTCAATGGGTAAATGCACTCCTCACGGTCCTGACTTCCTTGCTCATGATCTCCCTCCTTTTGCTCCTCATCAGGACCTTGGGAGCTCAGTCCGGTGCTCCTATGTGGGGCTCTGTCATTTTCTCCATCCAATGCCAGGTGAAGGTTCTATGGTGATATGCAAGATATTCATGACTATGGCATCTGGACATTTCTGGCACCCTCTCCTCAGCTGCCCAAGGAACTAGCTGGGGGCGTCTTCCTGGACACCTGGGAACCCCTCTAGAGTCAAGTCTCTGCCAACCCTAGAATGGCTCCCTTAATTAAGATATATAATTCCTTGTTCCCATATCCACCCTTCCTATATCCCAACCATCCTATTCCCCCAAGCTCTTCCCATCCTCCACTTCACTCTTTTCTCTCCCAATTCCCCCATCCCACCCCACCCCACCCCCAAGTTCCCATTTTTTGTCCGGCAATCTTGTCTACTTCCAATATCCAGGAGGATAACTATATGTTTTTCTTTGGGTTCACCTTCTTATATAGCTTCTCTAGGATTTTTTTGCGAATTATAGGCTCGATGTCCTTTATTTATGGCTAGAAACCAATTATGAGTGAGTACATCCCAAGATGAACATAGACTAAACTTTTTTTTCCTTGAAAACGCCCACTTACTTTGTAATTTCTTCCAAACCCTAAGTACTTGTTGCAACTAGGGCAGTCCCAAGGCAGGTACAAAGCATTGGAAGAACACGGTTCTTCTCAGAGCTCCATTAATTCACAAAAGGAACTTAAACCAACAGTAGAGCATTCCTGTCCCAGTATGTGCCAGCACCTGCCGGAAGTCATATCTGTTGGTGTCTTAAGTGGGTGCATTTTTCATCAATACAGATTTTCTTTCCTCATGGAGGTCTAAGGACAATGCAACAGAAAATGGTTTTATTCCCCACCCCACCCTTAGAAAGGGCCAGAAAGTTTCTGATAAACACTGAGTGCTTGGGAGACACAAAATTCAGTAATGTTCATATGCTAGACCTGCCTTTCACCACGTGTGTGCTGGTGACTGCTGTCCTAGAGATGGGCTTTGCAAATCCCAAGCTTTAGTTTAACTGGATACCCAGGGTGAACTGCCCCCTTGTGGGTGATGTTTGCACTGTAGAGCTCTGATGACAAGAAGAAAATGATTTTGAGCCTTTTAAAGCCAGCTGTGAAATCTGCAGTTTAAGTTCAACTGAACCCCAAGAAATACGTTACCTTAAGAAGGATCTCCCCCCAAAATATAAACACATGAAAAAGCCCACTGTGTACACAGCATCCGTGCTTGTTTTGATGCAATGAGACTAAAGCTGCATTGTTGCATCCTAGAGCCGATCTCATTCCTAGCACCAGGAATGGCTCCTTCCCAGGGAAAAGACTTGGCTTTGTTTTTAAAGAAAGTAATTGTTTTACGAAAGACATGTCAAATCCCTCACCTCCCACCACTCGTCTGCTTGGAAGTTCTGATTTTAATGACATGTTCTCAGTTAAGGGCTTCTTCACACCATCAGTTATCTTCCTGCAGGACACTGAGATTTCTTCCCACCTTCCTCGCTTCAGCCTTACATGGGAGAGAGTCGTTATTCTTTAGAAAGCCCGAGTAAAGCCCCCAACTTGTCCTGCAGTGTTGTGTATCATTCAGCTCAGACAAAACCCGCAAAACAACCTTGTAGTCAAAAGACATTCTCCCTCCCACAGGAAGCTGAAGACACTCGCTTCTGTGCCATGTTTTCTTCACTGTTCCTTCCTTATCAGACCTCAGCTGTTCACAGCCTGTTGGATGTCAGTTCAGGAGGATGTCTCAGAGGCATTGCTCCCAATGCATCTGTCTGGACACAGACCCTGGATCTAAATCTCAAGACCTCCCTGAAAGTCTGTGCTATTTTGAGGTGTGCTTCTGCCCTCAGAGAAGCCAGGAACCTCTGGGTTTAGGTAGGTAAAAC
This sequence comes from Arvicola amphibius, assembly GCF_903992535.2. NCBI lineage: Eukaryota > Metazoa > Chordata > Mammalia > Rodentia > Cricetidae > Arvicola > Arvicola amphibius. The sequence goes on from NC_052047.1 coordinate 79,867,716, forward strand.
CTGAGAAAGGTGCACAAGCAATGCCAGGTCACTAGCAATAAGGGTAGAGAATAAGCCAGGTAGCAACAGGAGCAGAGCGCTGGCTCTCTCCACCCACAGATAAGGAGGTGTCTGACCTGCTGATCGCTTATCTGGCAGGAGATAACATTCACACAGAGTGTCTGTCCTTGTGAGAAGGAGATTTGGACCTGTTAACTCCTGGTTAGACCCACTGTGACTGAAGGAAGGCTTTGGAACAATGCCCTGGTTCTCTGAGTGCCCAGAGAAGGGGACCCTAGATTCCCAAGCTATTACAACACAGAGCTCTGTAAAGGCAGATCATGGAAAACCCCAGAAGCCATAGTCTACTAAAACACTTGGAGCCTGAAGGAAACTTGCAGGTCCGCTTAGTGAAGTTGTAGACAGGAGAAAAGACATGCTTCTCACTGTTTTTGTTTGTTTGTTTTTTTCCTGTTTACCTTACTGTAACTGAAGGTGCCAGGGAGGGGTCAAGTCAGGGAGAAAACTGTTAGCCTGTCTCTAGAGAGACTTGGTAAGAATCTCTTCCCTTGAAAGACCCTAATTTCTAGGGTTCAGGGAAGGATCTCCCAGACTCAATAAGCCACACCAATGGATGCAAACAGCAAGAGGATTCTTTAATGTCGAAGGCTCCAACGGGGAACTCAATACTCCAGTGAGACTGAGCCCCCCTGGTATTTTTCCAGCAAGCATTTATAGCGTCTCAGGGTTACATAACAGGAAACCATAGCAACAGCAATATCATTGGTCAACTCAAATTAACATATAGGGGGATCAACATCAGGATGAAAACAAGTCTAACAGGATAAAAACAAGTCTAACAGGACAAAAACAAGTCTAACAAGAAGAAAACAAGTCTAACAGGACAAAAACAAGTGCATTTCCTTTTGGTAGAAATGGTCCACAGCACTAACTGGTAAAACTACTGTACAGTAAACTGTCAGTATTCTCTGGTTCAGCATATCTTATAACCTATATTAACTGTATAGATTGTGCACTTAAAGCTGTTACCAAGTTGTCAGAACCTTAAGAACAAAAAACAAGTCTAAATTAAGCCAGTTTTCAGCCAGTTTCTGCCTCCTGAGCTTTGATACACAATGGACTGGGTGTTTTTCTCAAGACTGCTCCTGCCGCCCACAGATACCCTGTTTTGCCCCCTTGGCAGGTGCTTTCAGGGTCATGGGTCACATACAAAACATATGGGGAGTTTTCATGAGCATGGGAGGCTTAAAGGAAAACAAAAACTTGGGATGGAGGGGTGCTGGTTATTCCCTTAGAAATACTCAGAATCTTCTCTGAGTGGTTTCGTCAAACAGACTACCACCCATGTCTTGGAAAGATCACGTGTATTAACACAGTGTAGAGAACATTGGGATTGTTTGCAATAATTTCTTTTTAAAAAAACCTGGAGATTGTGCTGCCAGGTTCGCTGTGTGATATTCCATCCCGCCCTGCCCCCACCTTGGCCCTTTTGTCCGGGTAGTGTCCCTGGGCTGCCGGGAATGCCTGACCCTGTGCCCTGACATTCCATCTGAACTGCCTTCCCTAGTGTTTTCAGGTGTCCTGCTCCTGTACTGAGGCCATCTACTCAAAGGGGTCAGACTCTGGCCTCCAGGCAGGTCTGAGGATTCCTGCGGAGGGGTGCGGTCTCCTTCAGATTGTGCTGCCAGGTTCGCTGTGTGATATTCCATCCCGCCCTGCCCCCACCTTGACCCTTTTGTCCGGGAGGTGTCCCTGGGCTGCCTGGAATCCCTGACCCTGTGCACTGACATTCCATCTGAACTGGTGAGTGAATGCGGACCCTGGGGCAACCTGCCCTGGAAGAGAGCACAGACCCCCTTCCCCCAGTTCCCTCTGTAGGCTCATCTCTGTTTCTCAAGACCCTGTCTCTCCCAAGCCTTCCCTAGTGTTTTCAGGTGTCCTGCTCCTGTACTGAGGCCATCCACCCAAAGGGGTCAGACTCTGGCCTCCAGGCAGGTCTGAGGATTCCTGCAGAGGGGTGCGGGCTCCTTCAGATTGTGCTGCCAGGTTCGCTGTGTGATATTCCATCCCGCCCTGCCCCCACCTTGACCCTTTTGTCCGGGCGGTGTCCCTGGGCTGCCTGGAATCCCTGACCCTGAGCACTGACATTCCATCTGAACTGGTGAGTGAATGCGGACCCTGGGGCAACCTGCCCTGGAAGAGAGCACAGACCCCCTTCCCCCAGCTCCCTCTGCAGGCTTGTCTCTGTTTCTCACGTCCCTGCCTCTCCCAAGCCTTCCCTAATGTTCTCAGGTGTCCTGCTCCTGTTCTAAGGCCATCCACCCAAAAGGGTCAGACTCTGGCCTCCAGGCAGGTCTGAGGATTCCTGCAAGGGAGTGCGGGCTTCTTCAGATTGTGACACAAGGAATAGGTCCTCCTCTGTCACTGAGGAGATCCAACCAGTTTCAGTCACAGCAAAGATTGGTCTAGGACACCAAGCGCCTCCCGGCTCCTCTTGAAGGAAGAGATGGGCAGGCGCCAATGCAGGAGCTCCTCCATCAACATGAAAGGCAACATGACATCACCACAATCCAGACATCCCGAAACAACAAGAATTGAACACCCTACCCCAGAAGATATAGAAGAAACCGACCTTAAACAGTACTTTATGAAAATAATAGAGGACCTTAAACAGGAGGTAAAAAACTGCCATAAAGAAATGGAGATGACAAACAAAAAGGTAAACGAAATAAATAAATCTCTCAAAGATACCCAAGAAAAACAAGAAAAACAAGAAAAAGCAATCAAACAGGTAAGGGAAACAGTACAAGACCTGATAAACGAAATGGAGGTATTGAAGAAAACACAATCTGAGGGAAGACTGGAAATGGAAACTCTGAGTAAATGAACAGAAACTTCTGAGACAAGTATTTCCAACCGAATACAAGAGATGGAAGAAAGAATCTCGGACTCTGAAGATACTATAGAGGAAATAAATTCACAGATTAAAGAACTAAACAAATCTAACAAATTCTTAACACAAAACATTCAGGAAATCTGGGACACCATGAAAAGACCAAACCTAAGAATAATTGGGGTAGAAGAAGGAGAAGAATTACAACTCAAAGGCCCAGAAAACATATTCAACAAAATTATAGAAGAAAATTTCCCCAACCTAAAGAAGGATGTTCCTATGAAGGTACAAGAAGCCTACAGAACACCAAATAGACTGCATCAAAAGAAAGCATCCCCATGCCATATAATAATCAAAACACAAAACATACAGAATAAAGAACAGATATTAAGAGCTGCAAAGGAAAAAGGGCAAGTAACATATAAAGGGAAACCTATCAGAATTACACCTGATTTCTCAATGGAAACCATGAAAGCCAGAAAAGCTTGGATAGATGTGCTACAGACACTAAGGGAACATGGATGCAAGCCTAGACTACTATACCCAGCAAAGCTTGCATTCACCATTGATGGAGAAAACAAGATATTCCAGGACAAAACCAGATTTAAACAATACGTACCCACAAATCCAGCCTTGCAGAAAGTAATAGAAGGAAAATCACAAACCAAGGAGTCCAACAACGCCCACAATAACTCAGGCATCTAGCAACCCTTCATCAGCACAACTTGAAGAAGGGAAACACACAAACTCTACTACAAAAAATGACCGAAGTTAACAACCACTGGTCATTAATATCACTTAATATCAATGGACTCAATTCACCTATAAAAAGGCACAGGCTAAGAGACTGGATACGAAAACAGGATCCAACATTTTGCTGTTTACAAGAAACACACCTCAACCACAAAGACAGACACCTACTCAGAGTAAAGGGTTGGGAAAAGGTTTATCAAGCAAATGGCCCTAAGAAACAAGCGGGTGTGGCCATACTAATTTCCAACAAAGTTGACTTCAAACTAAAATCAATCAGAAGAGATGGAAAGGGGCACTTTATACTCATAACAGGAAAAATCCATCAGAATGAAGTCTCAATCCTGAATATCTATGCCCCTAATATAAAAGCTCCCACTTATGTAAAAGAAACACTTCTATAACTCAAGGCAGCCATCAAACCACACACACTATTAGTTGGAGACTTCAACACTCCTCTCTCACCAATGGACAGGTCAATCAGACAGAAACCTAACAGAGAATTGAAAGACTTAATGGAGGTAATCAACCAAATGGACTTAACAGACATCTATAGAACATTCTACCCAAATAGGAAAGAATATACCTTCTTCTCTGCGGCTCATGGAACCTTTTCGAAAATAGACCATATACTTGGTAACAAAACAAACTTCCACAGTTACAAAAAAATATTAGCAACCACCTGTGTCTTATCGGATCACCATGGATTAAAATTAGAATTCAACAACAATGCTACCCCCAGAAAGCCCACAAACTCATGGAAACTGAACAGTCAACTACTGAACCACACCTGGGTCAAGGAAGAAATAAAGAAAGAAATTAAAGTCTTTCTTGAATTTAATGAAAACAAAGACACAACATACTCAAACCTATGGGACACAATGAAAGCAGTGCTAAGAGGAAAGTTCATAGCACTAAGTGCCCACTTAAAGAAAACGGAGAAAGCACTCATTGGTGACTTAACAGCACACCTGAAAGCTCTGGAAAAAAAAGAATCAGACTCACCTAGGAGAAGTAGAAGACTGGAAATAATCAAACTGAGGGCAGAAATCAACAAAATAGAAACACAGAAAACAATCCAAAGAATCAATGAAACAAGAAGCTGGTTCTTGGAGAAAATCAACAAGATTGACAAACCCTTAGCCAAACTAATCAAACGGCAGAGGGAGAACACACAAATTAATAAGATCAGAAATGAAAAGGGGGACATAACCACAGACACAGAGGAAATTCAGAGAATCATTAGATCTTACTACAAAAGCCTTTATGCCACAAAATTGGAAAATGTAAAGAAATGGACAGTTTTTTAGATAAATACCATATACCAAAGTTAAACCAGGACCAGGTAAATGCTCTAAATCGTCCTGTTAGTCGCGAAGAATTAGAAACTGTTATCAGAAACCTCCCTACCAAAAAGAGCCCAGGACCAGATGGTTTCAATGCAGAATTCTACCAGAACTTCCAAGAAGACCTAATACCTATACTCCTTAAGGTATTTCATAATATAGAAACACAAGAGTCACTGCCAAATTCCTTCTATGAAGCTACAGTTACCCTGATACCTAAACCACACAAAGACTCAACCAAGAAAGAGAATTACAGGCCAATCTCACTCATGAACATTGACGCAAAAATTCTCAATAAAATACTGGCAAACCGAATCCAAGAACACATTAGAAAAATTATCCATTACGATCAAGTAGGCTTCATCCCAGAGATGCAGGGCTGGTTCAACATACGAAAATCTATCAATGTAATCCATCATATAAATAAACTGAAGGAAAAAAACCATATGGTCATCTCATTAGATGCTGAAAAAGCATTTGACAAAATTCAGCACCCTTTTATAATAAAGGTCTTGGAGAGATTAGGGATACAAGGGTCATTCCTAAATATAATAAAAGCTATTTACAGCAAGCCGACAGCTAACATCAAATTAAACGGAGAGAAACTCAAGGCTATCCCACTAAATTCAGGAACACGACAAGGCTGTCCACTCTCTCCTTATCTCTTCAATATAGTGCTTGAAGTTCTAGCAATAGCAATAAGACAACATAAGGGAATCAAGGGGATTCGATTTGGAAAGGAAGAAGTTAAACTTTCATTATTTGCAGATGATATGATAGTGTACATAAGCGACCACAAAAACTCCACCAAAGAACTCCCACAGCTGATAAACTCCTTCAGTAACGTGGCAGGTTACAAGATCAACTCCAAAAAATCAGTTGCCCTCCTATACACAAAGGATAAGGAAGTAGAGAGGGAAATCAGAGAAGTATCACCTTTCACAATAGCCACAAATAGCATAAGGTATCTGGGAGTATCTCTAACCAAGGAAGTGAAGGATTTATTTGACAAGAACTTTAAGTCTTTGAAGAAAAAAATTGAAGCGGATACCAGAAAATGGAAGGATCTCCCCTGCTCGTGGATTGGGAGGATCAACATAGTGAAAATGGCAATTCTACTAAAAGCAATCTATAGATTCAATGCAATCCCAATCAAGGTCCCATTAAAATTCTTCACAGAGATTGAGAGGACAATAACCAACTTTATATGGAAAAACAAGAAACCCAGGATAGTCAAAAAAATCTTATACAATAAAGGTACTTCTGGAGGCATTACCATCCCTGACTTCAAACTCTATTACAGAGCTACAGTATTGAAAACAGCTTGGTATTGGCATAAAAACAGAGAAGTCGACCAATGGAATCGTATAGAAGACCCGGATCTTAAACCACAAACCTATGAACACCTGATTTTTGATAAAGGAGCCAAAAGTACACAATGGAAGAAAGAGGGCATCTTTAACAAATGGTGCTGGCATAACTGGATGTCAACCTGTAGAAGAATGAAAGTAGATCCATATCTATCACCATGCACAAAACTCAAGTCCAAATGGATTAAAGACCTCGATATTAATCTGAACACATTGAGCTTGATAGAGGAGAAAGTGGGAAGTACTCTACAACAAATGGGCACAGGGAACCGTTTCCTACGCATAACCCCAGTTGCACAGACATTAAGGGCAACATTGAATAAATGGGACCTCCTGAAGTTGAGCAGCTTCTGTAAAGCAAAGGACACTGTCACTAAGACACAAAGGCAGCCTACTGACTGGGAAAAGATCTTCACCAACCCTGCAACTGACAAAGGTCTGATCTCTAAAATATATAAGGAACTCAAGAGACTAGACGGTAAAATGCCAATTAACCCAATTAAAAAATGGGGCACTGAACTGAACAGAGAATTCTCAACAGAAGAAGTTCGAATGGCCAAAAGACACTTAAGGTCATGCTCAACCTCCCTAGCTATCAGGGAAATGCAAATCAAAACAACTTTGAGATATCATCTTACACCTGTCAGATTGGCTAAAATCCAAAACACCAATAATAACCTTTGCTGGAGAGGTTGTGGGGTAAGGGGTACACTCATCCATTGCTGGTGGGAATGCACACTTGTGCAACCACTTTGGAAAGCAGTGTGGCGGTTTCTCAGGAAATTCAGGATCAACCTACCCCAGGACCCAGCAATTCCACTATTGGGAATCTACCCAAGAGATGCCCAATCATACTACAAAAGCATTTGCTCATCTATGTTCATAGCAGCTTTATTTGTAATAGCCAGATCCTGGAAACAACCTAGATGCCCTTCAGTGGAAGAATGGATGAAGAAACTGTGGAATATGTACATGCTAGAATACTACTCAGCGGTAAAAAACAATGACATCTTGAATTTTGCAGGCAAATGGATGGAAATAGAAAACACTATTCTGAGTGAGGTAACCCAGACCCAAAAAGATGAACATAGGATGTACTCACTCATAATCGGTTTCTAGCCATAATTAAAGGAAATTGAGCCTATAATTTGGGATCCCTGAGAAGATAATAAGAAGGTGAACTCCCAAAAGAAGATATAGTAATCCTCCTGGATATTGGAAGTAGACACGATCGCCAGGCAAAAATTGGGAACTTGGGGGTTGGGCGAGACGCGGCCAAGGGAAGATGGGGAGAGAAAAGCATGAAGGGGAGAATGGGGGGAGCTCGGAGGAATGGGATGCTTGGGATACAGGAAGGGTGGATATAGGAGCAGGGAAGCATATATCTTAATCTAGGGAGCCACCTGAGGGTTGTCAAGAGACTTGACCCTAGAGGGGTTCCCAGGTTTCCAGGGAGACGCCCCCCAGTTAGCTCCTTGGGCAGCTGAGGAGAGGGAGCCTGAAAAGGCCAGTTCCTATAGCCATACTGATGAATTTCTTGCATATTACCATAGAACCTCCACCTGGTGATAGATGAAGAAAATGACAGAGCCCCACATTGGAGCACCGGACTGAGCTCCCAAGGTCCTGATGAGGAGCAGAAGGAGAGAGAACATGAGAAAGAAAGTCAGGACCGTGAGGGAACCTCCACCTGGCGATAGATGAAGAAAATGACTGAGCCCCACATTGGAGCACTGGACTGAGCTCCCAAGGTCCTGATGAGGAGCAGAAGGAGAGAGAACATGAGAAAGAAAGTCAGGAACGTGAGGGGTGCATTCACTCATGGAGACGGTGGGACAGAACTAATGGGAGATCACCAACTCCAGTTGGAATGGGACCGATGGATCATGCGACCAAACCCGTCTCTTGGAATGTGGCCAAAAGTGGGGGCTGACTGAGAAGCAAAGGACAATGGCGCTGGGCTCTGATTCTTCTGCATGGACGGGCTCTGTGGGAGCCTTCTCAGCTTGGTCGATCACCTTCCCGGACCTGGGGGGAGTTGGGAGGACCTTGGTCTTAGCATAGAGTAGGGAACCCTGATGTCTCCTTGGCCTTGAGAGGGAGGGAGGGGAGGTATGGGTGGAGGGGAGGGGAGGAAAGGGAAAGAAGGACGGACAGGAGGGAAGGGGAAGGAGGAGGGGAGGGAAGGGAGAGGAGGAGGGGAGATGGAAATTTTTAAATATAAAAAAATAAATCTTGGCTGGGCGGTGGTGGCGCACGCCTTTAATCCCAGCACTCGGGAGGCAGAGGCAGGTGGATCTCTGTGAGTTCGAGACCAGCCTGGTCTACAAGAGCTAGTTCCAGGACAGGCTCCAAAGCCACAGAGAAACCCTGTCTCGAAAAACCAAAAAATAAAATAAAATAAAATAAACCATGAAAAAAAACCTGTAAATTATATTCCCATTGTGAGGATTTACTCTGCGTTCCTAACCTGAACAGTAGCAACGCAAGACAACTCAGAGTGCGGAGGACCAGGGGCCACTTCGGAACCTGCCATCCCGCTGCACTTTCAGTTTCTCGTGTCCTTCCACGCTTTTATCATTTGCCTTTATCACAATTCTCCTGAACAGAAATAGAAGGTTCTCCATTTTCCCCTGTAATGTTAGGGGAGCCATCATGATTGTCCAGGCTCAGGCACATTTGCTGACACACGTTGTCCACACTGTTGACGTGGACTTCAGCTCCTGGGATAAGGACTTTCGGTTTTTCTTCTTTAGCCTCCGTTCAGCAAATTCAGCTTGGTCTTAAGGTGAAGACGGCAGATTTGCAAAGATAGTACAGACCTATGTGAAACAGACGTGCTCATTCTGATGAATGCAGCTATTTCATTGTGCCAACAAACTTTGTTTTGTTTTCGGCTGTTATTAGGTAGGAATCCTCCCATGAGATCTTTCGAGGAGGCATGGCAGATCCCCACCCCCTCTTATATTTACAAGTAAGTACTCTCAAAGAATCCAGACTTCACTGATTGGCTAGAGTGGCTGACCAGTGAACCCTGAGGATCCCATCTCACGAGCCACTGTGCCTGGTGTTTCCTGCAGGTGCCTGGTATCAAGGCTCAGGTCCTTATTCTGGCTGCAAGCACATTACCAACTGAACTGTCTTCTCGGCGCTCAAATCAGTTTCTTTAAAATAAAAAATAATTAATTTGTAATGGTTATTTTTCTTTTGTTGTTTAAAGATTTTATACATGAGGGTCTAAATAGGTTTCTCAGCAGTTAAGAACACTTGATACTCTTGCAAAGGACCTGGGTTTGATTTCTAGTACCCACAAGGCAGCTCACACCCACTTCTAACTCCAGTTCCAGGAAAACTGAGGCCCTCTTCTGACTTTTGTGGGCACCAGGCATGCATGTGGTGCACAAACACGCAGGCCAAACACTCATACAAATAAAAATTTAAAAAAGAACACTTAAAACATTTTAAAAGTAAATAAATAAAAAAGAATTTCATACGTACATGTGTTTTGATGAACACCCCTCCCCATTTTCATCCTCCCAATACCTTTCCTCTCTCCTCTGTTTCCTCCCAATTTCTTGTGCTTTTATTTGTTGTGGAATATTCCTTTACACTGTGTGAAGTATGTCATTATGGTTAGTTTAATAAAAAACTAAATAGTCAATAGCTAACTAAGCAGAATTTTGGGGGCAGAGAGAATGCTGGCAGGACAGAGAAAAACTCCTGACATTTATTCTTAAACCCACTTAGCCTAATTGGTGCTGCCAGTGTATGCATGAGTATAGGCCATCCCCTGGACCATGGGCACCCTCGTAGGCCTATGTACCTGAAGAAAATGGACTCCCTGTGGTGATATTTTATTTCTGTTATAATAAATAAAGCTTGCCTGAGGATCCAGGGGAGAAGTGAACAACTAGTTATACATAGAGGCCAGGGAGTGGTGGCACACACCTTCAATCCTAGCACAAGCACCAGGGAGGCAGAGGCAGAAGAACCTCTGTGAGTTCAAGGCCACACTGGCTACAGCAGATTGATCCAGTCTCAAAGAGAAACAGAGCTACAGGCAAGACCATACTAGGCTACAGTAGATTGAACCAATCTTAAGAGAAACAGAGCCAGGTGGTGGTGGCTCACACCTTTAATCCCGGTATTTGGGAGTCACACGCCTTTAATCCCAACACTAGGGGGGCGGAGACAGGAAGGGAGTGGCTGAGTGGAGAGAGGAATATAAGGCGTGGGGAGATGGGAGCTCAAGGCATTCCGTCTAAAGATTTGTAGAAACAGGATACCCCATTCGGTCGGAGGATTTCATAGAGGTAAAAACTTGTGACTGGCTGCTCTGCTTCTCCGATCTTTCAGCTTTTACCCCCTAAAGTCTGACTCCGGGTTTTTATTATTAAGCTCAATTAGAACTTGCACAACTCACTGCTTCCCACAGCCATCAGTTGCCCATAGCTCGCTACCTAGGGGTGCAATTTCGTGACCCTTCCTTTTCCCATGCCAGGATTTTATCTTGATCTTGAAAAAGAAATTGTGCGTTTGGTCACAGTCACTTCGAGTTCATATGCAACTGCCTTTCACAGGGAGACGACACTACTTTGTTGTCCTCCACTGTCTATGGCATTCTGTCCCCTCCGCCATGAAGGTTCCTGAGCCCTGGAAGAGGGATGTCTTTAGCCCGAGATTAAGGACTCTTTCTGTCTTCTCTTCTTTAGGATTCCCTGGACCAGAGGGGAGGGATTTGATAAAGACATCCTGTTTAGGGCTGAGTGTTCCAAGGTCTCCTACTGTCCTGCACAGTATTTGGCTTTGGGTCTCTCTATTTGTTCCCATCTGCTGCAGAAGGATGTTTCTCTGACAACGGCCGAGCAAGGCACTGATCTATGAGTATAGCAGAATATCACTAGGAGTCATTTTAAGACTACATTTTTGGGGGTATTTTTTTGGGGACAGAGCTTCTCATTCACTGTCCTGTGTAACAGCATTCACTGTCCTGGAACTTGATTTGTAGACCAGGCTGGCCTCAAATTCACGGAGGTCCATTTGCCTCTACCTTCTGAGTGCTGGGACTAAAGGCATACACTGCCATGCCCTGACCTGCTTTTTTTTTTTTTTTAAAAAAAAAAAACAAACTAGTAGTATTTAGTTTTACCATAGGTCCCTGGGTTGTATAGTCTCAACTTCTTGGTCATCCAAGCCATGCTGGATATGAGTTCCTTCTCACGGGTGGGCCTTAAAAATCAGATATTGACTGGCACCACTGCATTGCAGGCAGGATCCCATTGTTGTTCCAAGGGTTTGTTTATGTTTCTCTTTTGGTAGTGTAAAACTCCCCAGCAGGTAGGAATGGTGGCACAGCCAACAAACATGAAGCGGGTTGTGAACTGAAGGCCAATCCATAATACATGAAACCCGCTCAAAAACAGAAGCAAAATAACGAAACCCGGGCTTATACTCTGCATATGGCCACGACTCCATTTAAAAATTTTTGTTTTGCTGTATTTCATAAGTATCCCTTAGCCTAGCATCTGGCAGACAGGCAGCAGACCCTACCTAGTCTAGAGGAGCCCCTCAAAAATTTGATCTGAGAGCTCTGGACCCAGTTTCCGGCAAGGGAAAGATCTGAACAAAGTGGTAGGGAACACTCAACTTGCTTCTGGGGTGGGTGAGGGCAGAAGCCTAATCGACACAAGACGCCAGGGCTTCCTTCCTCACGCTTCTCATCCGGGCGCTGGTTGTGATCCGTGATACTGAACTACGCATGCGCGAGCCTCGGAGCGACGCACGCGTGGCAGGCAGAGGCGGAGTCATGGCGTCATCATCTTGCGACCTCTTTCCCGGAGCCAGTCGTTCACGGTATTGAGGTATAGTGCCAAGCTGGGTTCGGGTGATTGTCGCGCTCCTATCACGACCCCTTTTCCGGCGTCCCGGGATCGCGTCCGTCCTGTGGCCGACTGGGGAGCCAGCGGGACCTCGGTGCCGCTAGCGTGGTCCCGCCAGTCCCCTGAGCCTGTCAATGGCGCTCTCAGGCTCTGCCCTGCCTCGCCCCCTCGTTTCTCTCCCAACCCTGCCTTTGTCCTTCGCTTGTTAACGTTGCCTTTCAAGGGTTGAAAAGCGACAAGTGAAAACCCAACGCCATCGGTTTCTGGCAGATTTCAAATCTAAACGGAGAAAGGCCGTGATGGAAGTTGAAAAGAGTAATTTTTCCATGCAGTTATTATATTCTGCCCAAGATTGTAACGCTCGCGTTGGCAATGTTAGCTCACTTGAGATAAAGGCTTCCTTAATTTTATTTTTTATTTTTTGAGACTGGGTTTCGCTGTGTAGCCCCGGGTGTATTGGAATACTCTCTGTAGGCCAGGCTGGGCTGGGCTCGTACTCAGAGGCTCGTCCCCTCTCTGCCTCCCAAGTGCTGGGATTAAAGGCGTACACCACCGTGCCCTGCCAACATCAACAGTAAAGAGTCTGGTCCTATGGAGCTGGAATTACAGGTGGTTGCGAGCTTCCCAACCTGGTTGCTGGGAACCAAACTTGGGTTCTCTGAAAGATGAACAATTGCTTTTAACTGCTGAACCACCTTGCCAGCCTTGTAATTTATCTGCTTTTTTTATTGCTGAACTTTTGGATTGTGTGTGTGTTTGTGTGTGTGTGTGTGTGTGTGTGTGTGTGTGTGTTTGTGTCTTTTTCCAACTGCAAGAATATGTGGAAGTCCGAACATGAGGGCTTCTTCCATCCTTCAGTTTATTGAGTGGCACTCCACAGTGTTTGTTCATTGAACCCGAGACTCACTAACTTCAGCCATTCTACCAAGGATGCTAGGTTATTCCCCGTTTCTGCCTTCTGAGTGTTGGGCCCCCTCCATACCCACCCCACATTTATGAGGGTGCAGGAGATCTGAATTCCATCCCTCAAGCTTGGGGTGGGGACAGGTGCTTTTATCTAGTCAGCAATTTCTCTAACTTCTGTGATGTGTTTTTAGAGGTTAATATGCTTGAAAAGGAAGCCTTATATATTCTCAGATTTTACTAAAAATTACAGGTAACACTAGGAGAATCACTGTTTGACCAAGACAGTAGTATTTATTGATAACTTACATATAGTTTCATCATTATTTTCTAAGGTAATGTTGTATAAAACATAATTATAGGAATAGAATCATGGTGCTGAACCTGCAAATTGCTTTCTTGTACAAAAATCCATTAAGTATATGTTGGATTTTCTTTCTCTCAACAGTGTGGTTATTATATGGAACTCTAATTGCAATAGAGATGAAAACATATATTTTCCTCCTATATCCATGTAGTAACTTTTATATTTGTAAATCCAAACTGTGACATGGTGCTAAGATTCTCTAAACTTGCGTCCCAGTTAACTCTGTGTGGGTGGGAGGGGGTTAGGGTGTGGGTGTAAAAGCTGCATTTGGAGTGTCTTTGTGTGGGGTGCAGAAGCTGTACATTGAGTGTGTCTGTGGGGCGTAGAAGCTGTACGTTGTGTGTGTCTGTAGGGTGTACAAGCTGTACTCAGAGAGTTCATCTTTTTTGTCGCAGTTGACTATGTGTGGGGTGTAGAAGCTGTCCTCCGAGTTTTATCTTTTCTGGGCTAATGATGTGTGCTACGGTGCTCATGATGGTGAGCAGTATCAGCATGGATCCAAGTGACTCTTGTGATCTTGAGGGTAAATTACATAGTATGTACTGTACTGTATTAAATAACTTACGTGAGCTATTCAACACCGCAGCACTCTGGCCTTGGACCAACTTCTTTTTTCTGTCTTCATTTATTCCTTTAGTGATTGGTTCCCATGACTTTAAATACCATCTGTTCATTCACAATTTACAATTTTTTATTCAACCAGCAACCACTTCCTTCAACTCTAGACTCCTTCTACTTAGCTTCCCCCTCAACACTTCTATCTGATGACTCAACAAACATCTGAATACTGTTCTGCTCCCACAGTCCTGCCCATGCTGTTTTAGGGGAGATTTTGAGTTTGCTTGCTTGCTTGGTTTTGTTGGTAACAGGATTTCACTATATAGTCTAGCTGGCCTTGAACTCAGGATCTCTGGCCTCAGATTCCCAAGGCTGGGGTCGTAAGTGTGCACCACTGTGTCCGCTCATGTCTTGGTTAGCAGCAGCTCCGCTCTTCCGGTTGTTTCACCTTATTCTCTCGCAACCCACGATCAGCGCCTAAGTGGATTCTGCTGCCTTTGCCTACAAAACCCAACCCAAGCTGGACCACTGTCCTCCACCTTCAGTTCCTTCTGCCTGCTTTGGTTCATAGCTGATGCTGTCATTTCATCCTCCATAACTAGTCTCCTAGAGTTAGTTCATCTATCCTGAAGAGGACCTTCATTGTTTTACTTGCTGATCTCTCCCCTCTTGCCCTGCCACACCTCCCAGTCAGCTGGGTTCTATATATTTATTAATTCTTTGAGAACTAACTCTAACCTTAACTTAATTCTAACATGCATACAATATATTTTAGTCATATTCACTCCTCTCCTAACTCTCAGACTACCCACGCCGACCCAGTCAGCTGTTTGAAGGGTGCTTTAGCAAGTCCTCTTTCCTGGTACCCACAGCTGATTCTGCCTCCATGACTGGTCTAGCTCCAGAGTTGGAGGGATTTTACTCATGTAGATTAAGAACAGAAGCAGAAGTTTAATGTGGTGTTGGTGTGAGGGAGAGAGAATTAAGGCTGAAGGATGACAGGGCCAGACTTTGAAGTTGCTTTCATGTTGTATAAGAGTGTTTTGTCCTGAAAGGATAAGGAGCCATTGCAGGGCTCAGTGAGCTGAGTGTCAGTACCTAGTTAAGGTATTGCCATGAAGACTCCTCCTCACATGCTGTGTTTGTCTACTTGACTCCACTCTGAAGAGTGTTTGGAGATGGATTTGCTTTCCTCGGGTCTTGTTATGCCTGCCAGTTTGCAGTGTCAGGGCACCCTGTATCTCCCCATGCCTTGTGATTTTGTGTTTCTGTGATTATTGGATTGAGGTGTATCATCTGCAGTAAGCACAGAAGCTCAGGGTCCAGGTTTCTGCTCATCAATGCATTCCAAGCATCAGGGTTGTTTGTTGTCAACTCTGGATACCTGTGAGCAAGCCCTTGTGGCTGGCGAGTGAGTGTTCAGTAAATGCTCTTTATTGATATGCCAGTGTATACTGAAAGCTGAAGAGAGAGTGCACAGTCGGTTCAGGCATGAATGAGGGAGTTGATAGTGCTCCCAGCTGGGCTCTGTGTTTGTGTCCTCTGTGGATTTCCTCAGGAAGACTAGTGCACCTCGAACTCGAACGGTTACTTACCTAAGGTTGAGAATTGACTGGTGGGCACCAAGGGAAGTTAGGTTTGTTTTGTGGCAGCTTTTCTGAGACAGCTGGTAGGAGGTGTGACCATTCAGGAAGCTAAGCTAGAAGAGGCAATGAGATTGAGGAAGAGTTCAGCCCCAGGGAAAAGAAGACATTTTGGTTCTTTGAATGTAGTAGTGGAGCTGAAGAGTCATAGGTTTGCCTATAGCTGCTAAGTAGGGGGAAGTGAGCGTCTGTCTGTCATCTCCAGTAAATTTCAAATTGTCAAACACGTGAAGCTTTTATTATAGATTTGCTTTAACACATTGCATAAATCTCCTATAGTCCTAGTTCCGAGAATGTAATAAGGTACACCGTCTCACTTCCCTGCTTTTCCTTTCCTAGAAAAAAGGAAGTATCAAATCCAAAAGATGCCTAATTAAATCAAACGGCTAATGGTGAAAAGGGCCTGTTCGTGGCCACCTTTTGTTTACATTAGATGTTGTTTCACACATGAAAAATGGCATTTTGTTCTCGTGGTTTCCTTGATGAAGTCGAGTAGTTTTTTTTGTAGTCATCTGGGTTCTTTTGTGAGCCGCTCGCCTCTTTGTCTACTTTCTTTGGAGCTGTGTGTAGTTGCTGCCTGTTCGTTGAATTGATTTCGCAGAGGCTCTTTCCTGTTGTGCCACAGGTTCATTTCCTTAGTATTTTGTTTGGATTTAACCTGATCTGTGTGTTTTTACGTGGATACATTTTAAAGAATCAGATAAACACAGAGGGATATTTTTGAGGTAGGTTGTGTACTTAGCACTCTTGAGGCTTCGGTTCAGTTCCCGGCAGCTGGCCTGCCCTGCCCACTGAAATGGCAATGTCTTAAAGACACTCTGTACATAATCCAGGGATCTGAAATGTCAGCCTCTGTGGCCAGCCGTAGAGATATGAGCGTGGTTGAGCAGCTGCGCAGGTACGGTGAGCACCTCCTTCCCTTCCCCTCCCTGTAAAGTTGGTGAGTGTTCTAGGCTGCACCTCTTCATCCTGCAGTACATGACCTGAGTCATAACTGCTCTCCAACTTCATTGTATAATCTACGTAAATCCTTGTTTTCACTTTACTTCATGAAGGCCACTCTTTCAAGTTCATGGTTTTAATCACTGTGTACTTCAGTATGTATCCTTAGATGGCAGACATTATATATCTATAATAGTATCTTCATATACAACAAAATTATCCATAATTTTAATAATGACCTTTACAGATCATGAGATCAACTAGATTATTTTATGAATGAAAAATTTGAAGCCCAGAGAGATTTAGTGATTTTTTTCCCCCCAAGGTAATAGAGTGTTCAAGCAGGTGCACTGAAAGCTCAAGTGTCTGCTTCCTCAACTGTTGTTAAGATGCTTAAAGACTGTTAATACATAAATATATGAACTTGAAAAGTAGTTTTTGTGATAGTTGATAAAGATTTTTCATGTCTAGGATTTGTTTTTTAAGTTTAATACAATGAACTGTCAGAATGATCCTAAGTTTTCAAAAGCTAAATAAAACATAAAATTTTCAAACTCGCTTTTTAGATTTCTTCAGCACACGTTAGAGGTTTTTTTTTTTTTTAAATCAGACTTTCAGTTTCAAAAAAATTCTGCCTTCATTAGGATTCTTTTTAAAAATGTAGTTTTTCCTCATTTTTTTTTCTGAGATGGTGTCTTATGTCGCAGAGACTGACCTTGAACTTACCTACAGCTGAGGGCCACCTGTATCTTGTTCCACTTCCCAAGTGCCTGTGCCACTACATCTGGGTGAACATGGGTTTTGCCCATTCATATGTGGTGTTAGAGTCATGTTTTTGGAGCTTTGAAGGTGTCCAAGGCTTGATGTGTGGCCTGGGTGGGCTTGTTTCCTCTTTCCCAGAAAGGAGGCATGCTTAGGAGGAGATGGTGGAAGAGGTGCCGGAAGCTGCTGTTCTAGACTTGCGTGCTCAGATTCTCTTTCTACCCTTACTCAAAAGTAAAAGTGCTTTTTATTTTCTTTCTAAAGCTCTGTCTCCAATATGAATTCTGATATTTCTTTTCCTAGTTGGTCGAAATGGCAGGTGAAGAAATGAATGAGGACTATCCTGTGGAGATCCATGAGTCCTTGTCGGCCCTGGAGAGCTCCCTTGGTGCTGTGGATGACATGCTGAAGA
The DNA here is from genome assembly GCF_903992535.2 of Arvicola amphibius. NCBI lineage: Eukaryota > Metazoa > Chordata > Mammalia > Rodentia > Cricetidae > Arvicola > Arvicola amphibius. The sequence continues at coordinate 79,885,541 of NC_052047.1, forward strand.
CCATGATGTCCGTTTCCAGGAACGAGTTGTTGCAGAAGGTATTCTTTCTTTATTTTTGAGACAGGGTTTCATGGCATAGCCCTGGCTGTTTTGGAACTCACTCTGTAGACCAGACTGGCCTTGAACTCACAGAGATCCTCCTGCTTCTGCCTCCTGAGTGCTGGGATTAAAGGTATACACTTCCACAGCCTGGTAGCAGAAGGTATTTTAAAATCTGTTTCCTGAAGATGAGTTTTGTAAGACAGAAACATGTGGAAGAAGCAGTTGATCGACACTTTCCATGTCTTCCTACTGGAGTTGCAGATGTAGATGTGTTGGGGTATATTTAGCCAGAACATCCGATAAAACTTTTGCATTGGGAACTTTTTTGAAAAGCAAGGACATTCATAGCCTTCTTTTTGACACTATCTTTGACCTTTTAAGTATTGTAATGATAATATCAGAGTTTCTGGAAACTCTGCAGTACAAAAACAGTAATTAAATTGTTTCTCCTGTCTTTGGTATTGCCTAAGCATTTTGTTCTCCTTCCGATATGGACCAGGAGGGTCTAGAGCAGGGAGGGGTCTAGAGCAGGGAGGGGTCTAGAGCAGGGAGGGGTATAGAGCAAGAGGGGTATAGAGCAGGAGGGGTATGGAGCAGGGAGGGGTATGGAGCAAGAGGGGTATGGAACAGGGAGGGGTATAGAGCAGGAGGGGTATGGAGCAGGGAGGGGTATAGAGCAGGGAGGGTATTGGGCAGGAGGGGTATGGAGCAGGAGCTGTATAGAGCTCTAGGGGTATAGAGCTGGAGGGGTATAGAGCAGGAGGGGTATGGAGCAGGAGGGGTACCCAGGAAGGTTTTGAAGGAAGACAGAGAAGGGATAAGTGTTGTAATTAAAATACAATTTCAGAAATAACTGAAAAGAATCACCGGTTTTTGTGCAACTTATTTAGTAGATCATTGTATTACTGGATTATAGGAGTTGAGAAAAACATGCCTTTATTCTGTGTGGTTGAGAAATGTTTGAAGTACTATCTGTTGATGTGCAAAGTTTGTGTGCATCTCTCATTCTTCTGTCTCTTTCTCTTTTATTAGTTGGACCCACTTGAGCAAGCCAAGGTGGATTTAGTTTCTGCATACACATTAAATTCAATGTTTTGGGGTACGTATGTTACTTTGTAGTTTATTAGGAAGTATATTACTGTGTCAAAGGTGGTTTGCTTTTAAGAGCTAGCAGTCAGCATAGAATTATTTTTTTAAATATTTATTTATATGTATACAACATTCTGTCTGTGTGTATGCCTGCAGGCCAGAAGAGGGCATCATATCTCATTTCAGATGGTTGTGAGCCACCATGTGGTTGCTGGGAATTGAACTCAGGACCTTTGGAAGAGCAGGCAATGCTCTTAACCGCTGAGCCATCTCTCCAGCCCCAATTATTTTTTATAGTAATTTTATTATTCAAATGTTTTTTATATTATATCAATACAGGGTGCCTGTGATCCACACACAAACTTAATATTTCATAGAGATTAAATAATTTGAAATTGAATTAACTGTGCAACCTTCCTTCCATGAATAACTAGGGGTTCTTTTATTATAACATTTAATATTATATATACTACTTTATTTAATGCTGTCTTTCTCTTACAGTTTATTTGGCAACTCAAGGAGTTAATCCTAAGGAGCATCCAGTGAAGCAAGAATTGGTAAGACATCTTTGATTTATCCCTATTTATAGGTCTGCTGTATAACTCTGGAATTCCAGACTTATGGCCATTATCACGCTGATTAGGGGGATCAGAATTAGGGCAGAATGGCATAATTCCAGTAATTATTTATAACTTTCATATTATTTTTCCTATAAATTGTTAAGATTTTATTCATCTCCGGGGCTACTTAAGGAAAAAAAATCTCTTAGACAATTCTTAAAAGTGTATTCCCGTTGATTTACTAGCAAAGACGGGGAAATTTTTCTCCTACCTTTTCAATTCCTCCATTAACTCATTTTCTCAGCAGTAAAGAATTCAGTTCAGCAACAAAGCTAAAAGCTTTTTTGGCACCAGCAGTATGTCTACTGTCCAGTAATTCTGCACCAGTGACATATTTACAACCTGCAGTAAATCTTCTAGGTTGTCTCTGTATTCCATTTAGATGTATAAGTACACTAAATAAGATCTAATATCTTGGAGTTTTTGCTGACTTCAAATATTAAGTCAAATCATCCAATTCAAAGGAGAAAAATAGAAATCAAACATAGTTACCTTACTGACTTGGCTTCATGAATAAGAATTCTAATGAATTTATTCTTTGTGTACATAAAATATAATGTACATATATATGCAAAACACTTGACATTGTATCCAGTTCTCAAGTCTTATAGTAGCCAGTAAAGTGTGTTATTTACATCTCCGTAAAGCATATAGGTAATACACTTAAAAATAAATGAGTAATTCAGGCCTCTTATCTTCATTTAAAAAAGTGTATAGATCAGGGTATTTTCCTCTTTTAAAGTTCTTGAGGGAAAAATAAATTTATATTTAAATATAGCAGTTGTGAAACAATTTTAAGAGAAAGGCATAAAGGAATATGTATAGATTTTATTTGATTTATGATACTGGCTTTAAGAAGTAAAGGTTATCTTTCTAGCTTTCTAATGGTGTCCTTTTATGAAATTATTTCTAACCCAAAGTTATTTCCAGTACTCAATATTGTGTTTGTAAAAGGATAAGATCATTAGTCTTCATTCTCCTTCAGAATCTATTTCATGGAGAGCATATTAATTTTCTGGATAAGGATTGGCAAATAAAAAGCATTCTTAAGTCTATTACCCTTTCCTGACCTTGCAACAGACATTGCTAATTGATCCCCGAGTTAGAGGAAATCTATTTGCTATTTGTCATATACATCACAAATGGAAAACAGTCGCCTTCTTCATCCAGCGATGTCTGAGTGCCTACTATGAGTGAGGCATCGTTTTCTAGCGAGATGCTGCATTGGAGAAAAAGCTGAGGAGTGTGGCAGGTGCCACACCCACAGTGTGGCCATAATAAGATGAACACTGCACATACTGACTGTGCAGGATGCTAAGGGGTATTTTATGGGGAAAAGGAAAAAGCAGAGCAGGTATAACAAATTGGGATACCTGGTGAAGTGCCAGTGTTAAATGGTGAAGGGAGGAGCTCCCTGACAAGACTGACAGTGGAGCAGACGGAAGAGAGCGGTAACTGCATGGATATTTGTCACCAGAGCAGTAAGGGGGCGCAGGTCCCAGGGCAGGTCTGGGGTGGGTGTGCTGCTTTCTAAGGGTTGCAGCTTTGACACAGAAGAAGGAGCCAGTAGAGGTTTTGAACAGTTATTCAGTTTTGGTAATTTGTAAGGTTCTGTATTTTACTGTGTATGTTCATGTATCTCTTTTATTTCAGTGAAACTCTTTTATGAACAGTGATCAATCAATTACTGTATTGTATGGTTTCATCAACTTTAATTCATCATTTGAAGTATAAGATTTATTTATTCTGAGTAATATTCTTAGGAGATTTAAAGTGGTCCAGAAAGCTATTATGTTTCTTACCTTTAAAGTCTGTATATTTTATTAGAAAATTTCCCATGCTTACCAGTCAAAATTATGAAATTGAATAAAAGATTTCCTATTTCATTCTTTCTATTTTAATTGTGACACTAGACAGTAACATAAAATAGATATAAATACTGCCCCACCTATTTTCTGTTTAGAAAAATAGTGGGAGAATTAATTGGTTGGTGTAAGAATTTAGGTTAATATGAATTAAAACAGTAGAGCCGCATGTCAGCCAGTCATTGTTTATTGTGATACCCTGACAGGAGCCTTTCTCTGGAAGAGTTCAGAACTCTTCTAAAATGTTTGGTTCTTGGTTGTTGCTGTTTTTGGACAGTCTGGTGTAGAGCCAAGTTGCACTCAAACTGACTGACCTTGAAGTCTTGATCCTCCTGCCTCTGCTTTTCAAGTGGTGGGTGCATCCCCATGTCCAATGAAGGGAGTTTAAAGTATTCCTTCCCCTAGATTGTCCAAGACCACATGGGGCATGCTTAGCCTGTTTGTTTGCACTCACTAGTCCCATAGACTTAATTGACAAGAAATACTCACTCTTGGTTTTCACTGAGTAAGAGTATAATACAACCTAAAGATAGTGAGCAGCTCAGGAAGTCATTGCCTTTTATTTTTCTTTCTTTTTATCTCTAAGGAAAGAATCAGAGTCTACATGAACAGAGTCAAGGAAATAACAGACAAGAAAAAGGCTGCCAAGCTGGACAGGGGTGCTGCCTCAAGATTTGTCAAAAATGCACTCTGGGAACCGAAACAGAAAAATACACCAAACGTTGCTAATAAAGGGAAAAGTAAACATTAACCTTCTGGTTTTGATGTACATGTTTTCAAAAAGTACATCGTTTTTATAAGTTTATGAAATAGGTAGTTATGTGGCAATGTGAGGTTTAAATGGATTCCTTTTTGAATTCATATGTAAATTTACACATTAAATTTGTGATACTGAATCTTTTTTTTTGCTGAGAAAGATTAAGTTGTCTATTGATTTTCATATGAAATATCATGATGTTTTTAATATTGTAAGATATTCTATAAACAATTGTGAAATCTAAATGTTCTATGTAAACATTTGTGGTGTTTTAAATGAATAATGATATTATGAAGTGTGCTGTCTGTAGACTGGAGATCTAAGGACATCTGTTTTCACTAATGGTGATAAATACAGTGATTCAGATACCCATGCTGTTTTCTGAGTAGTTAGTTCAACATGTTTCTGTGATTTTTTTTTTGCAGTAATTGCTTTCTTGATATTCAAAGTACAAAATTGAAACCTTAAGGCTGTACTTTAACTCTTCATGTTCCATTTAAAATAAAATATTCTCATTACCACTGATGGAAAATAAGATTGTGTGTCCTGGCTGGCTTTGGCTTGATTCTCTCCTAATAAAGGTTGTGCTGTGTAGCTCCCTCGCTTCTTGCTATGCACAGAGAAAGGGAGCACACTCTCCAGATGAAGGTAGGCGTGAGAAGCTGTATCCAGTAGGCTGCATTTGTGAGTCATGTCTCAGTTTTCTTTTAGATGTTTTCTGACTGTTTCCTAGGCACATTTACTTAGGAATATTTTGAACCAAATTTCTTTATTAACTACTGCCCCTTCGGCACAGGAGGAATCACCTTGTATTTACATTCTGATTTATTTTTCCAGAATATTTGTGAGAGAGTTCTACTTCTTAAACTATTTTAGTGACTGAGCCCCTATAGCCTTGCTGCTCTCAGCCCCCATCATCATGTGTAGGGGTGCCAAGTATAGCTAAGTTCTTTAATTTTTGAGAATAAGAGTTGTTGAAATTGTCTGATTAATTTTTCCACAACCAACTTTGAATATATAAATTTCTTGATTCATAGTATCATATTATAATGGGCTTCGGAAGGCATGTTAAAATCTGTGATACGTGGAGAGTAATTCCCGAATGGATGCAGAAAGCCTCTTAGCTCTGATACCAGATACTTTTTAGAGTGCAAACATGCTTAGGAACATTTGTAGTTACTTCACTCCTTGCCGTTTAATTCTGTCAGATTTCTAGCTAGTTTTCAAGTCACTTCCTTAGAGAAATAAATGCTTTGTTAAGATAATTATAGAATACATTCTTAATGTTCATTGTAGAGAAACTTTTTAAATTTAATAAAGAAAAAAAATTAATGAAAATTGTCACATGATTGCAGAAAATCATTAACCAATGTATTTGTTTCTGAAAGTCCAGCTTAACAGCTCATTAAATTGGATATCTTTAGTAGCAGTTTATTGGGTTATTTGATAAATTAATACCCTAATGTCCACATTGCCAAGAACTGAGCTCAGTCCTAGAGATGTTCTCTGCAGCCCCTGTGCTGTTTTGAAGAAGTATTATGGAACAGTCATCTTAGTTCGGTTCAGTTTTTCAGAGTTCCGGGAAATTTCGCTCACTAGCCTCATCCAGAACGACACAGAGTGGTGGGCTCATCAAATTTATAAAATAGTCATTGGTAACAGTTTATTCCAAGTAATGCTTTGCCCTAAGGGTAGGTGTTAATTGTGTGTTTTATGGTCTTGGGATTCAACACATTAGAGAGGTCGTAGCTGTGGGTAGTCTTTAGGTTAGATTTGTAGATACTGATCTTTTAATATTTCAAAATTTTCTTCTCATTCATAGTTACAGAGTGGGAAGTAAAATATGTTAAATTAAAATTTGAAGGTTGAATCATGATTTATATTTCTGGACTTAGGTCATAACAAGTAGGTGGGCTTTTCAGAAACTGAAGTATTAAATCTACCCAGTTACTAAAATGGACTGGTATTCTAACTACAGGTTTTTAAATTAATTAAAAACACGAATACTTCAGAAATGGACAGTGTACTAAAAATAGACACTTTTTTTCTTGAAGTGAAAGATACTTTTGGGATTAATCAGTTTATGATTCTACTAAATTACAGTTTCATACAATAAATTTCCAGGACTTGTGACTTTTCAAAGTCTTACTGACTGAGAAAGATTTGGGTAGTGATTCTGAACATTTTTAAAACTCAGCTTCACATACAACAGGAAGAGAAACACCGACCATACATAGTAATAACCTTGTTTATATGTTTCTGTGGCCCCTCCTAGTGACCTCACGGCTCCCTGGCTTGTGTGACTGCAGGGAATGTACTTCACTGACGTGAACACTCCTTGCCCTGCATTCTAGTCCCAGGTCAGTTTTGGAACTACAGTCGGATGTTGTTTAGCTAGTGAGTACCTTAGAGTTGTCATAGGCAGTTGTGGCTTTACATAGGGTTAAAATAGAACTTAACACATTTGGCTTTTAGAAGGATTTTTAGAAGATCTTGAATTTTTTTTGTTGTATATTTGGAGATTTGTTGTTAAAGTGAGCTAATTGTCACAGTCTGCTCCTTGGAGCCCCTATCTTAGTCTTGATTTGCCTTTTTAGAATGCTTACATAGGGGTGTAATGTTTTTACTTCATTATTTTTGGTGTTGGAGATTGAACCAAGTCCTCCAGCATGCTAGGCAAACACTCCATCCCTGGTTGCAGCACAATTTAAAATATAGCCACATTAGTGAAGCTATTCACAAAAGGGGCAGCTACAATGAAGCTACTGACTTTTTAACTTAATCCCACCTACCTCCCTACCAAGGCCAAAACCCAGCCAATTCTGGTTCTTCTGGCTCCCCCCACCCCCACCCTGCTTTTGAGATAGAGTCTCACTGTGTAGCCCTGGCATTTTGTATTCTTGCAACTTGCTATGAAGACCTGACTTTCTGCCTCTTCCTCCCAGAAGCTGAGGGCAGTTTGATGCTACCACACCCAGCTCAGTTCTAGTTCTTGAAGGTTCATTTTTATTCTCTGTGTGTGAGTGTTTTGTTTGCATGTATGCATTTGCATTACGTGTGTGCAGTGCCCACATGGGGCAGTAGACGATGTTGGATCCCCTGGAACTGGAGTTATAGCGGTAAGCTGTCAAGTGATGCTGGGAACTCCAAGACCAGGACCTGATCTTAGCCACTGAAGCATCTCTCCAGACCCTGGTTCTGGTTCTTAAAAGGTGCAAAGATGCTGCTGCATTTTCCTCCCTCCCAGGAAGCCTTTCAGTTAGTGCATGGTCTCTGCAGGGCCACCACATGCAAAATGCCAGGTTCACAAAGTGATATGTATTTGAGATGGTGTATAAAATGTGATGGTGGAAAAATAAGCTTTTGTAAATGAGTCATTGAAGAGACTACTCGCTCTTCAGTTTAGCGTTGCCTTTAAAGCGCACCATTTCATTTTGGCAACTGCAATAAATGGCTGAGGGAAATTGAGTATAATTCACCATTTCAAGATGCTGCTGTCATAATGAGTGTAGACCTATCCGGGGAGTGGATTTAAAGTCATACAGTATTTTAAGGCCAAGTACCGAGGAAATTCATGGTGATAGGATTTGAATGAGGGGATTAGGAGAAATGGAACAGAACGCTGTCCTTGTGTGGCTGTTACCTACTGAGATACTGTGTGTATTTGATACAACAAAGAGGAGCTTGTTATCCTGAGGTTGCGGCGGAGTTCAGCTCACCTTGGAGTTTATCAAAAAGGATGGGTTATTTAAAAAAAAAAAAAAAAAAAAAAAAAACCTGATAACAAGGAAGTGCACCCCGTGTAGGGCTGGAGCACGGGTGTGCTGGGAGACGGTGCTTTGATGGACCACGCTGGCAGTCTTGCGTTTTATCCCTTTCCTTCTCCCTGCCATTTCCGGAGTTATTTAAACCGAAGCTGTCGGCTACATTACACCTGTCTCAAATGGTCCTTAAGGAAGGAATTATTTAAGCTCGCCTGTATACATGGCATCTTCGCTGTTTCTGAGGTTTTGATGCTTGTGATTTGGATGGTTTGTTAGCAGGACACAGAACATGGAATATTTCATAGTTTCGCCAGGGCACAGTTTTTAAAATTTAAATAACATTTTTTCATTTATTTACATACCAGCCATTTTCCCCCTCCTTTCTTCTCTCCTCCCACTCCTTCCCTTTGCCATCTACCCCTCTCCCCATCCACTCCTCTATCTCTATTCAGAAGGGGACAGCCCTCCCATGGGCTTGCACAAAGCGTGGCACATAAAGTTGAGGCAGGAACAAGACAATCCAGCATAGAGAACAGGTTACCAAAAGCTAGCTAAGCTCCAGGGAGAGGTTCTGCTCTCACTGTTAGAAGCCTTACTAAGAGACCAAGCTACACGATTATCATGCACATGCAGGGGTCCCAAGTCGGTCCCATGCAAGCTCCCTGACTGTTGGTCCAGCATCTTTGAGCTCCTGCGAGCTCAGGTCAGTTGTCTCTGTGGGTTTGCCCATCATGACCCCCCTGACACTGGTATAATCCCTCCTCCCTTCTGCAAGACTCTGGGAGCTCAGCGCAGAACTTGTCTGTGGATTTCTGCTTCTGCTTCCATCAGTTACTGCTTAGAGTATTTCTGATGGCAACTAGGGAAGTGGCCAATCTGCTTACAGTAGATGGCCAGTTCAGGCACCCTCTCCACTATTGCTAGGAGTCTTATTTGGGGTCATCCTTGTGGGCTTCTGGGGTGTGTCCCTGGCACCAAGTTTCTCCCTAACCCTGAAATGCCCCCCCATCAAGACATCTCTTTTGTTACTCCCCCCCTCCATTCTGCCTCCAGCCCGAGCCCTGCACCCAGCCTGCCCAACCAGCTCCCTCGAGCTCTTGTCCCTCCAGTCCCTGCCCCCAGTTTATCCAGGAGATCTTTTCTACTTTCCCTTTCCAGGGAGACCAATCCATCTGTCTTTTGGCCTCCCTTGTTATCTAGCCTGTCTTGGACTGTGAATTGTAGGTTGGTTATCCTATGCTTTGCTCCTAATAAGCACCTATGAGTGAGTGTATACCACGTTTGTCTTTCTGGGTCTGGGTTACCTCACTCAGAATATATTTTTTTTAGTTCCATCCATTTCCTGCAAATTTCATGAGGCCATCATTTTTTTGTTTGTTTGTCTGTTTTTGTTTTTGCTACAGCTGAGTAGTACTCCGCTGTGTAAATGTACTACATTTTCCTTATCCATTCTTTGGTTGGGAGGCATCTAGTTTGTTTCCAGGTTCTAGCTATTACGAATAATGCTGCTAGGAACATAGTCCTTGTGGTATGATTGTGCATCCTTTGGGTATATGCCTAAAATTGGTATAACTGTGTTTTGAGGGAGATTAATTCCAATTTTCTAAGAAACTGCCATATTGATTTCCAAGGTGGCTGTCCAAGTTTGCGCTTCCACCAGCAATGGAGGAGTGTTCATGCCTAAAATTGGTATACCCGTGTCTTGAGGTAGACCGATTTCCAATTTTCTAAGAAACTGCCATATTTCAAAAAAAAAAAAAAAAAAAAACTTGAGCCGGGCGGTGGTGGCGCACGCTTTTAATCCTAGCACTCGGGAGGCAGAGGCAGGCGGATCTCTGTGAGTTCGAGACCAGCCTGGTCTACAAGAGCTAGGTCCAGAACAGGCTCCAAAACCACAGAGAAACCCTGTCTCGAAAAATCAAAAAAAAAAAAAAAAAAGAAACTGCCATATTGATTTCCAAGGTGGCTGTCCAAGGTTGCGCTCCCACCAGCAATGGAGGAGTGTTCCCCTTACTCCATGTCCTCTCAAACATAAGCTTTCCTCAATGTTTTTGATCTTAGCCATTCTGACAAGTAAAAAATGACATCTCAGAGTCATTTTGATTTGCAGTTTGCCAGGGCACAATCTTACTTCTTACTCATTCCACAAAGGAAGGCAATATTGAACCTAGCTGATGATTCAACCTCTTGACTTCCGCTTTTTTTTCTTCTCTCTTGTTCACTCATTCAACAAACTCTTTAGCTGAGATCCTGTGTGCAAAGTTCTGTTTTAGACATAGGGGATTCAGTCATTGACCCTGACATGGGGGTCCTTGGGAGATATTTTAGTTTGTGAGTGTGTGTGTTTTCACTGTGCTGGGATTAAACCTACATGCTAGGTAGGCAAGTACTCTACCATTGAGTTCTATCCCTGATCCAAACGTGAAAATGGTTGTCATGAGTGAACTCGGGCACCCACCTCCTGCATTATATATCGAAGACCTAAGATTCAATACTTCAGAATGTCCTCTTATTTTTGGAATGGGATTATCGCATATGTAGTCACATGTGTGAGGTCACCAGGGTGTTTTCCAGTTGCATATAGCAAGTATAAAATGAGGCCGTGTGGACAGGTATGCAGACATGTATGCAGGGAGACTCCTGTAGGAAACGAAGGCAGAGAGCAGCTTGATGTTCTCAGGAGTTAAGGGACACCAGTGTCCACAGAGTACTGGACTTCAGGCAAGCCGTGTGGGGCAGGAACCTGCTCCGTTCACACCTGTTTTGGACTTCAGCCTCCAGAACTAGACAATACATTTTCTACTGTATGTGCTGTCCAGTGTGGGTGTTCTGTTGGGGCTGCCCGGGAAACAAATTCAGAGGCCATCAGATGAAGGGAAATGAATAAAGACAGTACTTGTGTGTGAAAGTATGTATGAGGAGCGTTGACCGGAAGTAAAGGTGAATTCTGAAAACACTCTGGCGCCTGTGAAAACTCATGGACATTTTTATGTAAGCAGAGATGGCAGGACCTCTGTTTTAAAATGCCAAGGGCGTGCTATACTCCTTCAAAAGCCCGAACATTTGAACAGATTGCCCATGTGGTTGAACGTTCCATCTTTCAAACATTTTTATTTATTTTGTTTCTTCACAGAAACATTACCACACTGCATGGCATTTTCCTGAAACAACGGAGTAGTTAGCTTGGAGTAATGAAAATAAATGCGTAAAACATCATACACAGGTGTGCGTAATTTGTACTGTTAGATGAGCGCATGCCCCTGTGAAAGTCCCACATGGAATTTATCTGGCTGAACTTGATTTTTCTTTAAAGGGCCTCTTCCCAATTCTTAAACTGAATAATCAAGGCGTATAGTGTGTGTGTGTGTGTGTGTGTGTGTGTGTGTGTGCGTGCGTGTGTGTGTGTGTGTTGGGTGGGGGCACCCGCACTTATGCCCCACCTTTGGAGTTAGCAACTGAAGAATTCAAAAGTAGCCTTTACTTCTAATAGTTTGGGCTCAGCTCTTTGCCTTTTTAGCATTCTAAATACCTTTACTGCCATCAGTTTTTAGAATGAGCCAGTAGATAAAACACAAAATGATAATAACGTAAGTGGACCTCGGGAATGTAAAAACCTCTATTTGAGAGAGTTTGCCGAGAGGGAGGGGAGAAGCCGCATTCTCGCGATGATACATTCAGCTGCTGTCCGAGACTGAAGGGCTTGGAGGTTTAATCCCAGTTGCAAAGGTGATCGCTGTTTTGCTTTTTCTAAGTTTTCTGACAAAGATTGGAAGGAGTTGACGGAACCAGTGTAGTTGTGTCTCGGTTTTGCAAACCAGGAGGCGGCGCGTTAGGAGCAGTGTCAGTGCTGGGAGGTCAACCGGGCGAAGTTGGAAAGTTGTGTTCCCGCCATGTGCGGAGGAGACGTAGGCCATGGTTTGGGCTTGGTTTGGTTTTTTGCTGAGTGTGATCTCTTTAGTAAAAAGAAACAAGGAGAGTAATGGTGCCAAACAGCACCAAACATGTTCAAAGCTGTGTTATGACTGTACGACTTAGTTTTGGACATTTTAGGCAATAAAACTCTTCAGCGATAGGGAAGCCAGGGAATGCTGAGCTAAGATGGCAGATATTCCACGGTTGCTCATGTGTGCACATGAGTGTGTGTACGTGTGCACAATTTTCCTAAGTTTATCTGTAAACAAACATGAGATATTCAGTGTCTTCGTGCTACATTGAAAAGGGGATTTTCCTGCATCCAAGTGTCCTAAGAGGAATCCGGTTCTTAGAAAATGGGCAAGAATTTGTTGTCTCACCGAGGCTCAGCAGAGTTGTAAAAACTCTGTAATCTGAGATGTCATTCGGCATTAAATCTTGCATGTCAGAGATGACTTGAAATATATGTGTGTGTATATATACATTTACATTTGGTGTGTGTGTGTGTCTGTGTGTGTGTGTGTGTGTGTGTGTGTTGTCAGATCTCAGTTCTACTATGTGGGTACTGGGACTCAAACTTAGGTCATTGGGCTTGGCTGCAAGCCTCCTTAAACTGTTGTGTTGTCTTGCTTGCCCCATTTCTTTTTCTTATACAATTAAAAATTTTACTCACAAATTTTGTTTTGTAGTGGTGATTTTAAGGTCACAGGTAAAGTGAGAAGTTCACATCCACTCCGTCTCCCTACATAGGCACAAATCTACCCCCAACAGGACATCCTGTGCCACTTGGTACTGTTGTCACGGCTAACGAACCTACAGAGTCTGTAGTTTATGTCTGGGTTCTTTTGATGTTGTCTATTCTATGGTTTTGAACAGATACAAGGACATCCACCTGCCACTATATTTATAAACCTGACATGGCCCTAAGGATTTGCGCTCTACGTATTTATCTCTTTCCTCTCTAGCCCCTGGAGAGGACAGTTTTCACTGACTCCTTTGATTCATCTTTTCCAGGAGAACACATCCTTGGAGTCAGATGGCGAGTGTCTTTTCAGGTCGCCTTCTCTCACCTAGTGTGATACATTTAATTTTCTCCTTGTCATTTCATGGCTTGATAGCCCGTTTCTTATAAACACCGGATCCTGTTCTGTTTCATCTCATAGACAGTACTTCACTGAAAGATTGCTTTATTTACGCTTCAATCACTGAAGAATGTTTTGGTTACCTTGCATCTCGGGCAATTATGAATAAAATTGTTTCAAGCCTGACTGTAGGTTAGCATCCATGTGGATGCTGGGAATTGAGCCCTGGTCCTCTGAGAGAACAGCACATGCTTTCCAGTCCTGCAAGGCAATTTACTTTGAAGACATTTAGTTTTTAGCTCTTGCCATACAATAGTGGTTCAAAGCAAAAACAAACACTCCAAAGGTCCCAGGTAAACTAATATAAGAAATAAATGAGGTGTAGAAAATCTTAAATTTCTTAACAATACAATTTTAATGGAGCTAGGTGGTGGTGGTGGACACCTTTAATCCCAGCACTCGGGAGACAGAGGCAGGACATCTCTGTGAGTTCGAGAACAAACTGGTCTACAGAGTGAGTTCCAGGACAGCAAGGGCAATATAGAGAAACCCCAAGCTCATGCTGAGCAAGGCAAGGATGATGGACCTGGTGCCCACCACTCTTGTCTTTGCCCTAAGCTTTGTATCTGACCAATGAACTAAACCAGAATGACAGCTGGAAGAGAGAACCCCGGTCTCTCATACCTGCCTTCTGCTGATTCAGTGAAGGGGCCCTGCAGGTGCAAGCTCCATCTAGTTGGCTTCAGTTTGTGTTTCCATGGTAGCAGAGTTACGCGTGTACACTAACTTCCAAGCATGGCTGGAAGTGTATCACATTGCTGGGGTTCTGCTTTACTGTGCTAACAGTAAGCGGGGGCGGGTAATCTGGAATAACCATTGTGAAAACCGAGTTGGATGGTTTGTTCTCTCTCGGACCACGTTAACCGTTCAGTAGGCAAGTCAAACCCATTTATGCTCTCAGAGGAATGTGGCTCAGTGGGGAGAGTGCTTCCTGCAGGAGAGCAAGGACTTCATTCAGACCCCCAGAAGCTGCATAAACCTGGACATGGAAGTGCATGTCTGTAACCCCAGCTCCTTTATGGTGAGATGAGAGACAGAGATGGGGAATTTCAGAAGGTTGGGGACCAGCCACTCTGGCATACTGCAGCAGTGAGCCACAAAAGAGACCCCGACTCATACACGGTGAGGACTGACACCCAAGGTTGTCTTCTGGTACTACTGCTCCCCCCTCCCGCCCCTATCAACAACAACAAAATCAAAGTAGTTCTTTCTGAAGCCAGGCATCATAGAAGATGCTTTATCCCAAATATCACCATCCTCTTTCTTATATTTATTTTTTCTTACTCATTCTTGTTCTATAAAACAAGATGTTTATAGACAGCAAGGTCTCCTTTGCACAAGGTCATTTTTAATCTGTTTTATATTTAATTTGATTTTAGTTATCATTTGATGGAGCGGCTAATACCAGTGTAGCTGTGGAACTGTAGTGTTTATTCATACTGACTGTCTGCTCCTGTTATTGGATACCTACTCTCTGTTTCAGAAAGCAGGAAGTTATGTTTAAATTCTATGTCTCCATGTTCAAATTAACTTAAAATCGAGGGGAGATGTCTCTTAAAGTTTCAGGTAATACAAAGGGGTATTTTCAAATTGTAACCACTCATTCATTTTTTTACTTTAAACAAGGAATTTTTATGTTTTTAGGTTTTTAAAATGAAAAGCTTCATGTGTCATTTCTATGTAGCTGGACAAGTAATGTTTCCTTGTCAAGGTTGAGATTAACCACAGTTGCTCTTCTTGACCCTAACCACTAGGTGGCAGCAAAAGAACGCGGGTTTCTGTCTTGCTTTGCGTCACTAAAAATGAAGTGGAAACTATTTTTGGATTTCATGGATGATAGAGAAAAAAAGTGATTAAAACTTGATGGGACTGGAGCTATATCTCAGTTGCTAGAGCGCTTTTCCTGCACACATGAGCCGCGGGTTGGGTACCCAGCACTGCACAGAAAACTGCTGTTGACACCCAGGAGGGTGACGGCCACACTCAGTCACAGAGTGAATTCTAGGTCATCCTGGATACGTGAGACCCTGCCTCAAAAAGTTAAACTCACTACAAAAACATAACTGCAAAAGATAATGCCCAGACAAATATTGTGATTGAATATTTTTTTACCTTAAGTGTCAAAGTTGTATTTTATTATTACCCAAGCCACAATCAAAAGTTCTCCTTTAAGAAGTTTCTTTTCTTTTTTTTTATTTATTTTATTTTTTTGTTTTTTTGGGTTTTTTTTTAGAAGTTTCTTTTAGTACCAGAAATATTTCCTAGGATTTCTATGAAATCAGATTGTATATTTATGGCAGGAAAGAAAAAGACATGCAAACCAGATACTAAGAGACAGTGGTTCAGTAAGAACTTGTGAACCTAGCGTCTGAATGCCCAGGAGCAGTGGGAGAGAATCTCTTTCCTTGATAATTTATTTTAAACAGCATTTCCTGAGAAAAATCGAGTTTGGTGACTTTATTCCTGGGCAGACGTTTGTTTTAAGAAGTTACTTACCAAGCAGATGTTAGTAGTGTGTGCATCTTGGTTTCTTTTCTCTTGCTGTGAGAAAATGCATTGAAGACGGCGACGTAAGTGGAGTTGGGGTTACTCTGGATCACAGTTTAACGATCCAGTCTCTCATGGTGGAAAAGTCGAGGCTGCAGGAGCTTGAGGCAGCTGGTCGCACGGCACCTGCAACCAGGAGGCCTGGAGCTATGAGTGCTGCGGCCCCCGCCCGCTGCCGCCGCTTCTGCCGCTGCCGCTGAGCTCCGTTCTCTACTTACATCGCCCAGGATCCCAGCCAGGGAATGGTGCCTGCTGCAGCAGGTATGGCTCATCCTATACCAAATAATGTCATCAAGACAGCGCCCCACAGGCTGACGGGGAGAGCAGTTTCTCCAGGTGGTTCTTGATCCTGTCTACTCAACAACCAATGGTAACCACTGCAGTGTGTCCTTGAAGATTCCACAGCACTTCTAGAAATTGTCAGTGGCTTATCTTTGGTCTGTATTATCCATGAAATCTCAAAAATATTTAATGACTTACAGTCAGCTATAAAATAAAAAGTTATTTTACTTTTGTCCAGACAATTGAAATCCATTTGTATGAAAAAATTGACCTTCTCATTCTATCAAGAATTTCAGCTGCACTTTAGAATAATCTTTCTCTGTAAATGAACATTATTATAATAGAAACCTTGCAAATAAAAAACTACACACTGACGTTAAACAGACCCAACGTCATACACCTCACTGAGCCTCTTCTATACAGTTAGAATAGCCATGCCAAGACCTCATTGGATCCCACACCTTCACTATTGAGTATATTTTATGTACTTATTCACCAAACCCCCAAAATCTGTAACAGATTTAAAAGTAGAAAACCAATTGGCTTTATAGCCTCTTTCAACTGAGGTACCCTTTACCTGCAGTTGGTCCTTCCTCTGTCTCCAATATGTTCTCTTTTCTGCATTTATATTATACCTACATGTATCTCTTTCTCTCTGTCTTTCTGTTTCTCTCTCTCTCTCTTTCCTTCCCTCCCTCTCCCTCCCCCCCTCTCTCACACACACACACACAAAATTGACTCGGTTCCACATACAAAGGAGAACATGAAGTTTTTTCTTTCTGAGATTTTATGACATCACTTAATATTATATATTCTAAATCCACCCATTCTCCTGCTAGTTTTGTGATTATATTTTCTTTAGAGCTGAATAGTATTTGTACACACACACACACACACACACACACACACACACAATTTTCATCATCCATTCATCGGTTCATGGACAACTAAACTGATCCCAACTCTTTGCCACAGTGACAAAAGCAGTAGGAATGATGGGGGGAGGGGATGCTGAGATCTCTAAGGTAGGGAGTACATGCCTAGGAACGAAACGGCAGGTCATGTGGAGTTTTGTTTTGAACTCTTTGAGAAATCTCCAAACTGATCTCCACAATGGCTGCATTAATTTGCACTTCCAACTACAGTGAGCAAGCCCCCCCCCCCCAACATCTTTTACAACGTTTGTTGTCAGGCTTGTTGACCGAAGCAGGTGGCCCCTCAGAGTAGTTTGGGTTTGCATTTGCCTGGCGGCTAGGAGTAGTGAACACCTTTGAGAACAAGAATTGTGTTTCCTTTTGAAACCTTTCTATTTGGTTCATTTGTCAGTTTTCTTTCCTTTTCTAAGAATTTTGTTTTAGAGAAAAATTATTTAGCTTACTTGAAAGCTTGTAAGTTCCAAAACTAAACAAAACAACAAAACAAAACCCCAAACAAAACAGACAAATAAGCCCCAAACCCCAGTGGAGACTGACAAGGCTGTCTTTGTCCCAGGAGCAGAGCGAGGGAAGCTAGGCAGGGTAGCATCTTCTATTGGTGGTTCCGTCTGGCAGAGCCTCTTGAATATGTATCATCATCACAGTCTTTCCAGGGTTGGAACCCTTATTTTATTTCTTTAGAACACTTTTTTAAAAAAAATTTATTTTATTATTTTAATTCATTTAATTTTTTAAATTTATTTGCTTTTACTGTCTCACCTCTTCAAAAGGGAGCTGTGATCAGAAGATGAGACAAAACCCACACTAAAGGTTACACGTGCTCCAAGGCTGTTAGTCCCTCTTACCAACTAAGCCTGACTTTGCTGTGACCCCCAGGCTTCGCCAGCACTGAGAAGGGAAGAAGAATTCCTACTCACCAGGCCATTCAATGAAACGTAAAAATGAGTGCGAGATGCGTCTCAGCTTGGACACTATTAAGGTCTTACATGAAGGCACAATGCCTCACAAACAAGTCTTCCCAATTCAAATCCACTTCATCATTGTAGTCTTAAGACAAGAGGGCTAAAGGCCCAACTGCCTTCTAACCACGTTTACATCCACACTGAGTGTTTCTTCTCACAGCCATTGTCAGAGAACTTCTTGTGTGTAGCAGTTATGTGGGCTCATGATGGGCATGGTAATTGACCCTAAATAAGTTTCCCATATTTTGGTGTGGGAAGTCTTAATGTACATGTGTTGCTTTTATTGGTTAATAAAGAAACTACTTTCCGCCAATGGCTTAACAAAATATAGCCAGGCTGGAAGCGATATATAAAGAGAAAGGAGGCAGAGTCAGTGAGAAGCCATGTAGTCTGCTGCTGGAGACAGATGCCAGACATAGGACAGAACCTTACCGGTAAGCCACAACTATGTGGGATACACAGATGAATAGAAATGGGCTAATTTAGTGTATAAGAGCGAGCTAGCAATATGCTTAAGCTATTGGTAAAGCAGTGATTTCATTAATACAGTTTCTATGTGGTTATTTTGAGTCTGGGTGGCCAGGAACAAACAAGTGGCCTCCTCCTACAAGATTTCCCCCTCTAAGGCTCAGGGAGCATAGCAGGACAGGGGAGGAGACTGGAAGAAAAAGAGAATGGAGAGGCGTAGTGTGAAAAAAATCTTCTGGACATGCCTTGTGCTCATGAATTTGCTATGGATAACTACACAAGAGCTGCAGAAGATGGGGATAGTCAACATTTCATCATGGAAGGAGTAAGGGCTCTTGAGGCCCCACGGCCTGAACTACAGTTAACAGGGGCCGGGGATAGAGTGCCACTCTGTTCTGTGGTGTAGTTACTGCTAAGTGGCCCATGTTCCGATTAATCACCTCATGCCCATACTTGGGCATGCAGTCAGTTAAACCTAGTGGGCCACATGCACACAGAAGACATGAATACAAGATGGGGGCTTGATGGAGAGAAGAGGGGTGTCATCAAGACAGGGAGAGGGGATGAGAGCTGGTAGCAGGGGGTAAAAACTGACTAAATCCATTATATGTGTATATGATTAGATTGTTGAAGTGAAAATTATCCCAGTCTTTCTGAAGTCATATAAAAGAAATTTTGTACTTCAAAACATCCAGATAATGATATACACGCTTGCGTCTACACACAACAGAAGCACTTTCAGGAGATGCCAGTTTACAGTCAAAGTGAGGAAGCGTGGCCTGGGGAATAGATGTGGATTCTGAGCTGGAATTGAGCCTGGATAGCAAATGTGTTAAATGCTTCTTTGTTCCTTCTTCAGTGAGCGTTAGGCACTTACAAGGATGCATCACGGTGGTAGTCACCAGCCAGGCATCCCATTTGTCGCCTCTAAGATCTGAGACCACTTCTCAAACCAGCCTCGCTGCGTGGAGGGGAGGTGTTTCAACTAGCTGTACACTTGCTTTAGAGATAACGCAACTGTTGGTCACAATTTTTTGTCAGGTGAGTAGGAGAGAATGCTGATGTCATATCTACTGCACGTGCCCTCTTTAGATGAGGAGATGATGCAGACACAGGTCTACATGTCAAGGCTGCATGGAAAGACTCATCACACAGAGAGCTGGGGAATTCTTGCTAAGTAAGATACAGACAGTAAGGGTTAAGATAGCATGTAAGTCAGCAAAAGAGGGAGAAGAGGCCCCTAAGGTGTTAAAGGGAATGTAGGCCTGCTCCTGCCTCTGATATGCAGTTGGTACCTGGTCAATGTGTGCGCTGGGTGGTGAATGGGTTTGAAACGTTAGGTGATCCCTCAAGGTTAGGTGTTTAGCTCAGGCCCCAGGCTCTCCTCTGGCACTGAACCCATGGGGTGGGGAGAGAAATAAAAAACATAAAGCCATTTCTCGTTCTCAAACACGAATATAAAAACATTCTAGATATCACAGATTTTGGTCTGGAAAGACATTTTTCATTTAAATTAGATTTTCCTTAAATGATTAAAACTTGCAGACAGTAAAATTTGAAAATCTTATCACTGGGTGACAATGATAAATTTTAATTAGTACTTGGGCTAATGCCTTGTTTAATGATATCAAAAAAATTTAAAACTCTACAGCAAGCTTTAAATATCTTTAATTCAGTAAAGCCATAATCTCAACGAATCATTTCCAAGGGAGTTTTTCCACCGTGATATATGTAAGTGTTCCAGGTTGTACTGGTCTTGATAAGATTAGCAAGTATGAAATATAGTTTTGTTAAGATTTTAGAGGAAATGAAAGTCACATTAATATTCTGATGTAACCATACCAACATAGCCATGAACAAACCACAAATAAACAACATAACCAAATAAACCAAAAATAACCAAAAAAAGGGTTATGTCTGTCTAAATACTTTGCAAATAGATTTTGTCAAATGAGTCTTTGATTCTTTTGGATTTAAAGTGAGGAACCACTTGAAAAGCACTAGGAACACTTTGTTTTTCTTTCTTCTCTTATGTCAGATTAAAAGAAATTTTATTTAAATATCTTCTGCCCTTAATCATATTTTGATAGACAAAGTAACCTTGTAACGCTACTGAATACGCATAGACAAAAGCTTTATTGAAAAGCTTAGACAAGCAAACCAACAAATAAATATTGCTTGAAGGTCCCAGGAAGCTAAAAGTTTAGGAAAGAACACAAGTCCAGGAACTAGAGATGGAGGTGACTCCCACGGGTATCACCACAGGGTGTCACCCACTGGGCACAGGCTTGCTCTACTTTTCTTCCTTCTGGCAGTGAAGAGGTCATTTTTACGTTGGAATTACCCTGCTTCCTTTGAGACAGGTCTTACTATATAGCACAGGTTGGCCTTGAACTCTACTGTGTCCCTGTGGTTTTCCACCAGTATCCAGATCAGGAATGGCTTCCATGTTACAGTCAGCCAGGGCGACAGATACTGGTGTCCAGTTGTCTCTGTGATCTTGTTTTGGGCCCCTCTCAGACCGCTAGTCCTGCGGTCTGTGGTAAAGAACTCAGGTGAGACACAGACTGTGCACTGTAGAAGTGGGTAGAGTTTCTACTGAGACAGGGGGAGTCCTCTCTAGGAGTGGGCAATGGCCAAATGCGCTGTTGGGAACACTCTTGGGGTGGGTGTGGACAACTGCATACATTTCTGACAGGTCTTGTGCTGTTCCTAAAGGTTTATGGGAGGAGATAAGAGTCTCCCTTTTCTTTGTTATAAAGTCCTCAGCTGTAAGGTAATCTTCTACCATCCAGGGATCTTGGAACCAGGTTTAGGTAATGACCTGTGAATGACTTTCTGTCCAGTGTAGGATGTCACATTTCTTCTTGAGACCAGAGTGTGACATAACACAGCTCCCATTCATCTGACCAGCAAGTACTGTCCTAAAATTCAAGTCCTTGATTTTACAAGCTGTTAGAAGGGAGGGCTTAGTTCACAGGGAGGGTTCTCTTCTAACCCTCCTAATATCTATTTAGCTGCCCAACAGAGCTGTTGAAGTTGTAAAAGCATTCTAGTCTCTCTTTCTGACATTTTGAGTTACTTTGAGTTGAAACCTTCTTTATCCAGTAGAGTAATGTTCCAGGAGGAAGGATGTTGGGCCAAAATTATTTCAGGGCCTGTACCTCAAGGACTATAGGACAGAAAAAAGCCTGGCTCGAGTTTGAGTGAGGATAAGACCCCAAAAACTAGGTAGACACCTCTTCAGCCAGGGGGAGAGTTTGGCTGCCTCTCGTTGGCTGGAGGGACCCTCACACCACAGGATGTCGCTTAACCTTTATAAGCAGATGCTCACAGTAATAAACTGAGTTCCTGCTTTGATTCAACTCCCTATCACATCTGATTGTCCTGCATCATGGGCCTGCCAATCTGATTGTCTTGCGACAGGCCTGTGGAATGGGCAGATAGCATACTCACCTTTCCCTGGGGAATAAGGAGGCTCAAGAAGCCTAGCAGAAGGAGAAGTGAATTTGAACTTGGTCCTAACAGGTGGCCAGATGGCTCATATTCCTGTGCACCAGACAGCTAGTGTTCCATGTGCTAGAAAGTATAAATCCTCCTCAAAGCAACATAAGAGTCTTATTATGGGCTCTATATCAGATCTGCAAGGAATTTTACCAATACAACATCCAGGCATAATAAAGGGAGATCTGCCCAAGACAGGGATGAAACCGAAGGGACTAACGAGGCAAGTAGACTCACAGGGCTCCAGATACTGACACTAGTAGCCATAGCAGTTAAAACAAGTAAACTTTGATAAGGTGGTAAAAGCTAAGATTTGAGAACTTGGCTAACGGTGAACTTTTTTTTTTTAAAGGCTGAATAGAAAAACTGAAACAGAAAATTTGATATCTGAAGGAGGAAGTGCTTAGTAGTTTGGGCAATGAAATGGGCTAAAAATAAGATGGATGTATGGATGGAGAAAAAAAGGATGGGATAGCAGAATGGGGGGCGATATGAAGGTAAAGTAAAAACTCTACCTGTGTGTAACACACACACACACACACACACACACACACACACACACACACACACACGGGGAATGATAATGGCGTGGGAGCAAAATTCGAATAATTTAGAAACATGAATTTCCCAACACTAATGAAGTTCATCAATTCTCCCAAAAAAATGCACATAAATTCTACAAAACAATCCCTATACCCAAGTCTTAGGGAGTATTATGGAAGCAGTTATAGGAAGTTTGCAAGAGCCAGAGGCCTGGAAGCTGGGCAGTGGTGACACATGCCTTTAATCCCAGCCCTCTGGAGGCAGAGGCAACGAATGAATCTTTGTGCGTTCGAGGCCAGCCTGGTCTACAAGAGCTAGTTCCAGGACAGGCGTCATAGCTACAGAGAAACCCTGTCTCATAAAACCCCAAATCAATCAGTCAATCAATCAATCAATCAATCAATCAATCAATCAAAAAGCCAGAGGCCTGGACAGTCCACTGTAGAGTGTGTTTTCGCGATATGACAGAGATACTTTATTTCTGAAAGCTCCGGCGTTTCTGCCTAACCAACACTGGTCAACGACAACAGCGACTAGCTGCCAGCATGGATGGAAGACATCTCATATGCCCCGTCCGTAGATGATGAACTACAGAAGATGAAGGACTTCTGAGAGAGCCGGAAGGGCTCCCGATAAACCTTGTGGATTTTTAAACAAGCAAACAAACAAAGGACAAGTGATGAAAGACCAATTTATGCCATGCATGTTTAGGTGGTATATAAGTTCTCAAGGACAGATATGCACAAGAAAAGCATTTTAAAGTCTTTTGTTCACCATATGGTAAAATTAGCAATTAAATTTTCATAAACCAAATTATTAAATTTGCTATCTAACATCACCCCTGAGCAGGAAATGGTGGTGCATTCTTTCTGTCTCAGCACTCACGAGATAAAGACAGACAGACCTGTGGGAGCTTGAGGCCAGCCTGTTCTGCTCCATGCCAAGCCAGGGCTGCATAGTGAGACCTAGTCTTTAAAAAAAAAAGATAACTAACATAAAATAAAATCACCCATGAGATGCGTAACTTCTTGACTGAGGTACCAGAATGATGTAAACCTTTCTCCTAAGCAACCTGGAAGGTGGGGAACAAAAGAACTATAGAATAAACATAAGTAAAAGGTACAGACAAGGATGGAAGACTTGATCTAAAGTACCAGGCATTCTGTTAAACTCACGTGGAGTAAAATTGCCAATTGTATAAAAGTGCAACCAGAAACTGCTTGAGAAATATATCTGAAACATAGGGCATGGAGCAAAGTGGAAAAAGATGCTGAAGTATTGAAGGTTCAGGCAGACAAAACAGTTTTAACTTTGCTTGTAGGGATTCCATACCAAACTCAAAGTAGCAAAACAGAGACAAAGCTAGAGTTAAAATATAAACCAGCACTCTGAGCCAAGGCTCTCGGCAAGCATTTCTCAGTAACTGACGAAACAAGGGGGAAAATCACTGTAAAAGTGTGGAAATTTTGAATGAAATAATTAGCAAATTTGGCATGACTTACATGTAAGGTGTTAAATTGAATATTCATAGAAAAGAATTCAAAGGTGTGGAACACTAAGGAAAAATTATTGGCCATGAAATGAGCTTCAAGTACTGGAAATAAAACAGGGTCTTTTCTGATTACAAGACACACAGAAGTATTTGATGGGCCAAATACTTCTCCCACGACATCATTGTAAAACCATGAAGTGAGACGGTGCCTTGAGATGCCCACCCCATGCTCTGTGAGTACCTTGTTCTTTCTCTGACTGGCTGTCTAATAACTCCTGTGCTTAAAATCTATGTATAAATGCCCTCCAATAAAGTTCATCTCTGCTTCATACTGGCTTATCCTGAAATTCTTTTCTGAAAGGTGAAGTTTACCTGAGCAGAGGTCTTTCAAACACATAGCTGGCTGACTCCAGGGGCAGTTGTGAGAATGGTAGAGACCACAGAAGCTCCAAAGGGAACTGTTTTATATCTCACAGGGCCTTTTTTTTTCTTCTTGAAGGAGAAAACTGAGCCAGGAGCTAAAGTGGGGTGTCAGAAGGGAGAGGCTGGAGAGGATAGTGTGGGTTACACACAGGTGCGGTCTTCCAGCGTCTCCATGAAACAGTTTGAGGAAAACTGCAAAGAAGCCATCAGAAACAGCTAGTTCTGCTTTGGTTAAAAAAGTCAAACCAGGAATTTTACAAAAGCTGAGTCAATCCAGAGTCCATATTAGAGACTGCCTCAGTTTTGGGAGCTCCCTGCTCCCAGCAGAAAGAACCCTAATTGCAGACCTCAAGAACTAGATGGGTTTTTTTTTTTTTTTTGCCTGTACTGGAACTCTTGTAGACCAGGCTGACCTCAAACTCACAGAGATCCTCCTGCCTCTGCCTCCTGAGTGCTGGGATTAAAGGTGTGCACCAGCACTGCCCTGCTAGAACTAGAGGGTTTTAGAACATCTGTATTGAACTTACAGTAACAGACATTATAAAGAGCTGGGGAAGGCCATTCTTGGGTAGCAGTGATATTAGCATGAGACACCAGGGCCAAGAGTCCTCTGCCCTTGACTCTGGATACTCAGCACTCTGCATCCAGTGCAGCAAATGCAAGACCCAATTTATCAAGACCCCTCTTGATTTGGTGATTGAGCAGCCCAAGATCTTGTGTGCACTGCACTCATGGGAAGCTCCAAACGTTTCTCTGAGCTATATATACATTGGGATTTGGTAAGGAAAATGCTGTAGACTGCAGAAAAAATACTTGAAATCAGAACTGTGTAGTGTTCAGTGAGGTGAATGACATCTTTAAACAGTTTATTTTTTCTCAATTTTGTGTATGTATTTTTGTACACACACACACACACACACACACACACACACACACACACACACATTTCTTGACCAAAACCCCTACCATTTCTCTCTTATCCATTTCTTTTTCCTTTAAATCTCTTCTTACCAGATCTGTGCAGGATGTCACTGTTGTGAGTTCATAAATGCAACACCATGCCATGGCCAAAATGCAGTATTTTATGTTTTTCCTTCTCATCTTTAAGTTCTTTCATTCTTTCTGAGCCCTTTTCTGTGGTGTTTCCTGAGCCTCAGCAAGGTTAATACAGATGTTCTATCAGGACTGAGCACTCAAGTTATGTTTCCAGCACACTGAGCAGCTATAAGCCTGTGCATTGAACATTATCTGTGGCACACAGAGCCTTTCCTGACCAGTGCTGAGAACAGCACTAATCTTTGGGCATAAACACAAATGTTTAGAAGGAAGCTGACAACAAGTTCATTTGACAAAACAGCAATTGTAGGTTTCCCCTTAGGGCCCATGACTTCTCCAGTCTTGGACTTTGACCAGGTGTACTGTACTAGACATACATTCCCTATCCCGAGGAGCATGACTCACGTCTGATCAGAAGGGAGCTTATTTCTCCCATGACACTCATGCCACTAGTGTGCAAGGAGGTGTGACTTGCCTAGCATGGTGGTGTTGTAGTTATCAGTGACCACAACTGGATAAGACTAATGGTGTCATTTCTCTGCCAGCAGCCTGAACAGCACCTTTTGGGCGGATGCAACTCAAGTGTGTGGTGCCTTCAGTAGCAGGATATCATCATCGAGTTCTGATGGGAAGCCAAGATGAATAGCAAGAAACTGTATTGTTTTCGGGGCCTCTGGAACCACCCTCATCAACAAATCTTGAGGTGATACCTCACACCTGACACTAGGATTTTGATTAATAACCCATGGTTTCTATAAGAAGCATTGTCAACATGTGTAGGGTTTCTCTCTTCAAAAATCTCTTTAAATTATATTTTTAATCAGTTTACAAAATATATTTCTTTTCCATTGGTTTTTGCATGTATTTTTTGTTTTTGTTAACTTCTCCTCCTCCTCCTCCTCCTCCTCCTCCTCCTCCTCCTCCTCCTCCTCCTCCTCTTCCTCCTCGTCCTCCTCCTCCTTTTTCTCATTTCCAGTTGAAGGTATCCACCCATATTAAGTGTGCTCACCTCGCCTCTTGCTAGCTTCTTCAGGCACTCCAAGTTAAACACACACACACACACACACACACACACACACACACACACACACACACGAAATAGAAGCTAGGACCCACACATGCAGCATCTGTTTTTCTATGCCCAGGTTCCCTTATTCGGTATATTTTCTAGTTCTGTTCTTTTACCTGCAGTTTTCATAATTTTACTTTCCTTTATACGTGAATAAAATTCCATTGTGTAAATACAGCATATTTTCATTATCCACTCACGGTGATGAGGCTGATCCTATGTTCTAGCTTTCATTAACACAGCCACAATAAATTTGGATGCTCTCCGTAGTGGGATATAGAGTCCTTCAGGGGTATGTCTGGAGTGATAGAACTAGGTCACATGGTAGTTCTGTTTTCAGTAGTTTTAGAACCTTCACACTGATTTCACAGGGGCCACAGCAGTGTGCAGCGGGAGCCGCCTTCCTCTAGCCAACATTTACGGTCATTTATTTTCTGGTTGGTGTGAGGTAGTATCTTAAAGTAATTTTTACTTTCATTTTCCCGATGGCTAATGCTATTGAGCACTTAAAAATATTACAACCCATATGCGTATTTCTTCTTTTTTCTTTGACTACTAACTCATTTTTATTGTGCTGTTTGGATTTTTTAGCGTTTATATATTTTTTAGTTCCTTATGTGTTCTAGATATTAATCTTCTGTCATCTGTATAGCTGGCAAAGATTTTCCTCCCATTCTGTAGGCTGCCTCTCACTCAGTTGAGGGTTTCCTTTCCTTTGGTGGACAGAATCTTCTCAGTTTCATGTGGTCCCATTGTCCATCATTGACTGTATTTCGTGAATCTCGAATTCACTGAGGAATAACTTGCTTATCCATGTGAGCTGGGTAGTTTTATGTCAACTTGGCACAATCTAAAGTCATCGGAGAGGAGGGAACTTCAATGAAAAAGATGCCTCTTATCCTTCATGAAATTTAAGTCTGAATGGATCAAAGACCTAAACTTGAGACCTGAAACTCTGAAGCTGACAGAGGAGCAGAAAGGGAGCAGTAGAAAGATCCAGCTGTAGGGCATTTTCTTAATGATCGATGAAGGAAGGCACAGCCGCTTGTGGTGAGGCCATCCTGGGTGGTGGTCCTGGGTCTGTAAGAGAACAGGCTAAGCAAGTCATGTTGAGCAATCCAGTATGCAGCATTCCTCCACAGTGTCTGCATCAGGTTCCTGTCCTGTTTGAGCTCCTGCCTTGACTTCCATCGATGATGAACTATTATATGGAGGTGTAAGCTGAATAAACCCTTTCCTCCCCAACTTGCTTTTTGGTCTTGGTGTCTCATCATAGCAATAGAAACCCTACCTAAAGCAGAGTGTATTTTGTAGACTACTCCCTATCTGCTCCTCTGTCAGTTTCAGAGTTTAAGGTCTCAAGTTCAGGTCTTTGATCCGTTCGGACTTGAATTTCATGCAGAATGAGAGATAATGATCGAGTTTCACCACTGTACCTGTAGACATCCGGTTTTTCCATTTGTTGAAGTTGCTGTATTTTTAGGTAGTGTATATTTTTGAGATTTTTTTTGGCAAAAATCATGTGGCTGAAGTTATCTGTATTTGTATTCTTTTATTCCATTCAATTGATCTTTGCGTTTGTTCTTCCTATTATGGCTCTGGTGTATAATTTGAAATCAGGTATGCTGATGCCACTGGCAACATTTCTTTCTTTCTTTTCTTTTAACGATGGTTTCTTTGTTTTTGGTCTTTTGTTCTTCAGTATGCATTTTAAGATTTTCTTAAACTTAGTATTTCTGTGAAGAATGGCACCTAGAATTTGGTTGGAATTGCACTAAATGTGTAGATTTCTTTGGAAGAGATGTTCATTTTCACAGTATTCTTCTAGTTCATGAGGTAGGAGTCTTCCTGCTTTAAAATGCCTTTTCATTTCTTTAGTATTTTAAGTTTTAAGTGTGAGATCATCAAAATGGCTCATGGTTGGGCCAAGGTACTTGTAATCAAACCTGATATGAGTTTGATTGTAGGAAACCACAGAGTGGAAGGCGAGAACTCGAGAGAACTGTGATGTGGGAGGGTCTTCTGTTTGAGTTGATTTCATTGGTTAATAAAGAAACTGCCTGGCTCATTTGATAGGCCAGCCCTTAGGTGGGTGGAGTAGACAGAACAGAATGCTGGGAAGTTAGTCAGACCGCTGTGCCTCTCCTCAGGGAGACAGATGCGATGAAGTTCCGGCCCAAGATGGATGTACGCTAGAATCTTCCCGGTAAGGCACCACTTCGTGGTGCTACACAGATTATTAGAAATGGGTTAAAGCAAGATATAAAAATTAGACAATAAGAGGCTGGAATTAATGGGCCAGGCAATGTTTAAAAGAATACAATTTATATGTTGTTATTTTGGGGCATAAGCTAGCTGGTGGCTGGGAGTTGGGTGGGATGAAAAGCAGGCCTGCCCACAGCTCCTCACTACAGAACTGATTCTATTAGGTTATCCTCTGACATCCACATGTATGTTACAATGTATGCATGTGTGTGAGCAAATATTCACGCACATATGCACATTAGATAAATATATGTAAAAGAGTAAAAATTTCATGTAAAGACCTCTCATTTCCTTGACTAAGTTTACTATGATGTATTTTATTTTCTTTTATTATTTCATTGAGGCTATTGAGGATGGCATTGTTCCCCAAAGTTCTCTCTCCATATATTTAGTATTGGTATATATGAAGGCTACAGATTTTATTCTTTGAGACAGAATCTCACTATGTAGTCATATAGGACTGTTCTAGAACATGCTGTGTAGACCAGGCTAGCCTCATACTCATACTCAGAGATCCACTTGTCTCTGCCTCCCAAGTGCATCGTGGCCTGGCAGATATTAATTCTGCATGCTAATTTTGTATATTGCCAATTCACTGAAAGTTTTTATCAGCTCTAGGAGTTTTCTATTAAGGTCTTTGTTAACTGCAAATAAAAAAAATGCTTTGTTGTTTTTCCCTTTCTTGCATATATTCTTTTATTTTCTTCTCTTGTCTTACTGGTCTAAGACTTCAAGTATTACATTGAATATGTGTGAAAATGATGACTATCCCTTTCTTGTTCTTGATTTTAATGGTCTACTTTGAATTTATTTCTATTTAGTGTGGTGTTTGTTTATAATGTATATCCTTCATTAAATTGATGTTTTTTCCTACTCTTGTGTCTCTGGGGCTTTTTAAAAATATCATGAATGGATTTTGGGTTTTGTCAAAGGCCTTTTATTCATCATCGACGTGATCATGTATTTTCTGTCTTTGAGACTATTTATATGATGAATTGCATTTATTGATTTATATATGTTAAACCATCCTTGTATCTCTGAAATTAAGCCTACTTGATTGCACTGAATGATTTTTTTCTGTTGAGTTCTTGAATTTGTTTTGCCAAAGAACACAAACTTTTCTCTCTCTCCCTCTCTCTCCCTCTCTCTCTCTCTCGTGAATGTGGTTCAGCCTCCTCAGAGATGGGACTGTTCTATATTATCTGATTGCATATCTTTGCCTATCCATTTTCAGTATATCTGTAGCCTAAAGTCCCTTATGTCCTCCTGTTCTTAAATCTCTACACTTCCCTCTTCTATTTCTATTATTTTTCTGTCCTTTCTGTTTTTCATCTTAATAATAATTAATAATCTTGTGTTTTGGTTGTGAGCCTAGCCTTTAATGGTTGATCCATCTCTCCAGCCCACAATTAATGGGATTACACTGACTTTTCCTTTCCATTCACATCTGAAGTAACTAATATATTAGTACTCTGTGCTATTAGTGCCATTTTACAGACTGAAATGATTCATATGTAATAATATAATTTTAGTTAACAATTTCTGTCTTTTCATAGTATGCCTATCCCTGTTGTTGTGGAGATAGTGTTCTTCTGCCAGAGTAGTGCTGGGATCAGCCTTGGCGCTCTAATGACTGGTCTAATGGAAGAAAATTCCACCCTAATCCCACAACAGCCTACTCTCTTTTGCAGTTTGTAAGTACTTCTACTGGAAGAAGAAATGTAGATTCAATTTATTTTTAAAAAGTTCACAAGCTACCCTGCATGGGAGAATAATGATGCTCCCAGAACATAGGAGTTATCAAGTGAAAGCCTCCGTAGCAGGCATGAGTTACCACTCTATATGTCCTTGGTCAGGGAGGACCTAGAGACATCCAAAACAATACAGGCTAGTGCCATTGCTCTTGGATATCCATCATAACTTGACAGCAAGAGTCTATTAATAAAGACACCACCTACTTTAGCTGCAGGACTAGAACTGACCAAAAAACTCTGTCCCTGATGGATAGCTTTTATGATGCTGGTGGCTCTGTGCAGTCTGCTTGGAGAGAAAATTTGCTTAATGGTGGACATTGAATGCTGTTAATACTGAATTTCTAGGCACGATGTGTTCACTGGTACAATAGCGGCATGGCATTTATGGTAGTAACCAGCTGTTCTTTCAGTTGGATTTAGAGCCTGTTCCGTAGAAAAGAATTCATACTGGTTACTCTAACTCATGACTAGGGAGCCATCAACCAATATCCTTGGAGAATATAGCAGAAATTCTTAATAAACTATTTGATAACCAATGGTTAGCAATTTTACAGATTGAAGTTGCCTTATGTTAGTTTCTTTCCTCATGGATGTTGCAAAATGCCTGACAAAAGGAGCTAAAGGAAGGAGGGTGCATTGGGGCTTGCAGTTTGATAATACTGCCCTTCATGGCAGT
The DNA here is from genome assembly GCF_903992535.2 of Arvicola amphibius. NCBI lineage: Eukaryota > Metazoa > Chordata > Mammalia > Rodentia > Cricetidae > Arvicola > Arvicola amphibius. Next base: position 79,916,708 of record NC_052047.1, read on the forward strand.
CTTTGATGTCAGGAGCCGAGGGAGGTAGCCACACTGTATCTGCAGTCAGGAAATACAGAGCAATGCACGGTGGTATTTATCTTTCTTTCTTCATTTTATTTTTTCAGATCATCAGCCTGACTGCCTCTTTTTCTATGAAGTCCTGTGCTTAAGGTATGTTTTAAGAGTATCTTTTAATGTACTTCAACTCTGCTGCATATTGGTTCCTCCTGATATTTTTTTCTGTGGTGAAGAAAAAAAAAACCTGAATTACTTAGATGGAGGTGTCTAAAAAGAGCTCCAAGCAACTGAAAACAGCAGAGAGTGGGATCTCTATACTTGCCACCCCGTGTGTGATCTCATCTGGAATGTGAATTAGGCAGGCTCAGTAAGTCACCTCATTAACTTTGAGGTTGGGTTGATGGAGTTTTTCAGCTTGCGGTTATCTGTACATATTCAGATGATGTGACCTGGGCACCTGATGCCAACAATAGGCAAATGTTAGGTAAAGTACACCCCTGCAGCCTTCTTGCTTACCAGGTGTTGATGTGGTTTTGGTTCTACAATTACATAATCACTGTCACAATGTCTTGAGTTGAAACTGAAGAAAAACTGACTGACATTTTGTTTGGCTTTTTACATGACTTATTTCCCTTAAGGAATTTCCTTCAGGTTCATTCATGTCTTTGTAGATAACAAAATTGTACTCTTTTATTGTGTACCTGTATAATTTTTCTTTTGTTTTTCATCAATTTTTGGACACTTAAATTTGAGCCTCTCTGTAGACTGCTGTGAACAGTGCTGAGAGGAAGACACCAGTCTCTATACCTCTTTTCTGTACTGAGTTCATGCTGCTGTTGGTTCAGCAGAGGATTTGAAGGAACATATGGTAGTGCTGGTTTTAATTTTTCAGGGTCCTCTAGACTGATTTCAATAATGGTTTACTAATTTATATTCCCACCAACATGCAAGGGTTCTTTTTCTTTCACATGGCATTTCTTGAAACAAAAATGATCCAGTCCCAAATGTCAGATGAAGTGAGAAAGCTTTCTCTAGGGAATGGATACTATCTGAAAAGCAAAACCATACATATGCTCTTGGAGATTCTCAGAGATGAGTGCAGGCTTTGGCTTTGGTTTTTGGGTGCAGCTTAGTCATTTTACATTCCATTGTAAAAGAAGTAATGGTTTTAAGGCTGTATTTATCAAACCGTGTGAGATATGATGTGGGACAATGGTTTGTATTCTGTCAATTATATTTTAAATAAACACTGATTGGCCAGTAGCCAGGCAGGAAGTGTAGGCGGGACAACCAGACAGGAAGTAGAGACAGGTCAATGAGAACAGGAGAATTCTGGAAAGAGGAAAGCTTTGTCTGCAGTCTTGGCCCAGCCACAGAAGTAAGATGTGACTGCTCCGCTGAATAAGGTACCGAGCCATGTGGCTAACACAGATAAGAATAATGGGCCAATATAAGTTGTAAGAGTTACTACGAAGCCCAAGCTAATGGGCCAATTAGTTTATAGTTAATGTAGACGTCTGTGTGATTTCTTTGGAACTTAACAGCTACGGGAACTGGGCAGGACAGAAACCCTGACAACAGAGATATGTTTTATAGACGTTTTGAGAATTTCCCAAGGATAACTCTCCCTATGATTTTTTTAGCTTATGCATTCACCTCAGAATCTCACTTAATGTTTATAGCAGTCAGAGGACACAGCTAGGACAAAATCTAGTATCTCATTTCATCGATGAGGAAGCTGGGTTTGAAAAGGAAAAAGGATGACTTCATTAAGATCTTTACAGCTAGTAAATACCTAAGCCTTTCTCTAACCTCCATAGATCTCACATTCCATTGTTCCTTCTCATCTGTACACGGGATATTAAAAAACATAATTGACACTGGACAGGCACTGTGTTAGGTACTGGCTACACACATGGACGTGGTAATGATCCTGCTAGTGTGAGAAAGATGAAGCTTAGGGTTCAGCCACAGGGTAAGCATGGGTAGGAACACGGTGATAAAAGAGAAATTCATCCAATGAAAATCTTTAAATCATCTGCTCCGGGGAAGAGGTGAATGGGAGGACAATGGCTACTATTTAAATGAAATTTGAGTCTAGTAGAGTCACTCTGCTTCATCATTTTATTATTAGTATTCTCTTCATTTTCTGTGTTTTCCATATACTGCTTAAAAAATCACCCTTGTTACTCTCCGTTAAAGAGGAATGATATCTAGTCAGCATTATTTGTTTATACTGGGTTTATGTTTGGCCAACTAAGAGACCACGCCTCCCCCTTTTCTCCAGAGCTGATGGTGTACATTATCTTTGGTTTGTAATTATCTGGCTGTAGAACTGAGCCGAAGAACATTCCCATATGAGTCCACTCTACATACAAATCTCTAGCCAACATCAACACGCTTAGACATGCGAGAGTGTTCAGGAAATGCAGACTGGCTCACTGTCTACGACAACGCTTTCACCTTGATGAGGAAGTCTTTCCTTCCTTTTCATTTGGTTTCCATTTGTCTTTTAAGGCAAGCTTGCATTCTCATTCATTTAGTGATTTATTTATTTACTTAGTTTTCTAAGGCAGAGCCTCACTATGTAGACTTAGCTGGCCTGGAATTCACTATGAAGACCAAGCTGGCTTCAAACATAAATAGTTGCCTGCCTCTGCCTCCCAAATGCTGGGATTAAAGGTGTGGACCTTCAGTAATTAATTGATCTCTATCAAGTGTCCATGGGGCCCACATATTTTTTTGCAAGACATGCAGGACACAACACTGAATAAACTACTCAGTTGCTGTCCCTCACAGACCTCACCTTCTGGTCAGAAAACACTATAAATAATTAATATCAAAATTAACTGTGTCTGTGATAAATGTTTTAAAAGGATAAGTTTACAACAAGAGATTATAGGTCAGGATAACATGATCTTGTAGCCAGTATGAGGGGAAAGGAAGATTAGGAAAAGTGTCTCTGAGGACAGGATGTTGGTAGAGGGTAGGGGTGAGGAACAAAAGCAAGGAAGGTCATTGTGGATAGAAGGAGCTGGTTATACAGAAGGGAGCTTTCAGCTTTAAAAGGACCATGGGAACTTTGAGGGACAGAAAGAAGGCCAAGGTGGCTGTTGTGCAGGACTATATGGACAGAAGGGAGAAGACCCAAGCCCTCCAACACAAGGTCAACCAGAGCATGTAACGACGTGGTGACGATACATTTATCTTTTATTTTATTTGAATAACAAACATCCATAATTGAAGAGGTTTGGACAGCGGCGAGAAGGAAGCAGGGTGACATTCGTGTTTTACAGGTCACTGTGTGCTTCTGTCAGCCGGCAGGCCTGCGGAAGCCGTAGCTTTTGTTAGAGGCCTGGCATTAGAGAGCAGAGCACACGGACCCGAAGGACAGACAAACAAGGCTCATGGGGCGCATGAGCGATGGGGGAGTGGCAGGTGTTGTGTTGTACCTGATTCTCATCTTCCTTGTTTTGTGATTTCCTCTGGAACGTTACTTCCAGGATGTAGAGATCTGGGATGGCAGGAGACTACCTTCCTTTGGAAGTGGGGACTTGGAAGTGGGGATTTGCTCGTCACGTAGGAATAGAATGGAGATAATCACCAATTGGGAATTAACCAGTGAGAAAGGGTATACTGAGAACTCCCACCAGGACAAGGATGGGAGCAGAGGGAGCTGGCAGAGAGTGGAAAGGATTTCATTGTTTTCCTAAAGGGAAGGACTGAGGGTATCTGAGTAGTCGACCTGAAAGGATGAGCAGGTTTCAGTTGTGTTGGAGGTACGCAAAGTTAAGGGCATGACTGGGGAGGAGCTGCCTTAGCCTAGGAAGAGATGACTGGAGATTATGTTAAGGCCCTGGGCCACTACATAAGGTCATGCAGGGTGTGTAATGCTGGAAAGGGATGCTTTTCTCACCAGGGACAATGCTTTTAATGCTCCTGGTGTTGAGAAATGTGGACCATCCCAGAGGATTAAAGCATAGGATGTTGGATGGAATTTCCATATAGGTGTTACATAACCAGGAAAGCCAGCAAGAAGTGGGTGAAGAACATGGTGAGCCAGGATCTTTGTACGGGAGAGAAAGCCAGAAGGCTTGATGACCAAGTGGAAAGGGATTGGGGCTACAGGAAGAACAGTCCCCATCTGAAGTAGCATTGGAGATGAGGGGACTTCCTGACCACACCAGACTGTGTCATGATGATACCTGAAGTTTCACCACCTATAAGAAGGTTTCCTAGGATACTGTGTTTGTTGACAGCTGATTATCAATATAAAAGAGCTGTGAGCCTTTGATTATCTTCCTCTGGAGGTCACTGGGGAAAGGTTTGCAAGGGAAGGGAGAATGAGGGCTTGGCGCTGTGGTCAGGCCCCAAGGTGGGAATGACAATGGAAGTGAAAACTCATGGGGGAGCAGGTTAAGCTGAGGATGAAGGCAGGAATCAGAGCCAGGACTTCTGACTCCACAACTTGTTTTTGTCTTTAGTCAGGGGCTTAGCCACCATGCTATGTGTTTTAGAATAGGAGAGCCTTTGCTGGGAGGGGACAGCTTATGCTTTGCAAAGTGAGTAGGGGCAGCCCAACTTTTTTATTTAAGGATGTCCATGGTAAATAATAGCGGAGGCCATCAACGCTGCCTCCAGATATTGCTAAGTATTTGTTGGGGGAGGGCTCAAAAATTGTCCCAGTTATTTATTTTTTTCTTTTTCTTTTTGAGACAGGGTTTCTCTGTGTAACAACCCTGGCTCTCCTGGAACTCTCTCTGCGGTGAGGGCTGGTCTCGAACTCACAGAGATCCACCTTTTTCTGCCTCCAGAGTGCTGGAATTAAAGGCATGCGGCACCACAGTCCGGCCAAAATTGTCCCAGTTTTAAGCTATGAGCCACAGAATAGATCTAACCCAAGGTCGTAGTTCATAAACACTCATGCTCCTGCAGCTTAGAAGTATCAAGTTTTTATTTACTTTGTTTTAGAAAACTTTTTCCTCATACAGGAGACTGAAGATTGCCCACGAAAGGAAGAAATCATCACAGTTGGTTTACAGGGGTGATTCTTCAGGTAGAATTCCTTTCAATAACAGTCTCAGAATCAGTTTCTAACAGGAAATAAGGGGAAGAGGTGCGGAAGTGCAAAGTGGTTCCAATATTTCATTTCTAAAATGAAAGTGAGTGGGTTTCTGTTGTAACTGCCCCCAGAGCTATTTGGCACGGACACAAAGCTTTGGGAGTGGCAGAGCTGTCCTCTGTGGAGAGCCGGTCTTCAATACCCCAACGAGCAGAGCCCGACAGGCGCTTGGCACAGCGCCGGCTGACTTCATTCCCTATGCCAGTTGGAGAGGATTTGCTGGACTGTATTTGGTGCCAAGGACCAGGTGGGAGAGGGGAAGTAAATTCAAACAAAGGAAGGAGGTGAAGCGCCTGAGGAGAGGCTTCTGTGGCATTCCTTAGGTGCCATCAGCTGTACCAAAGACGCCAGCATTTCCACAGCAGCTGTAGCCCCGCTGGAGAAAAGCAGGAACATACTGAACACAGCGATATTATCACCTCTACTCGGTGGACAAAAGGCTTTATTGTTTAACAAAATAAAACACGTTTCTCCTTCCAGTTACTGCTTTGTGACAGTCTTTTAAAAAAAAGGAGCGTACAAAGGAGCAATCCAGAAACTTGGCAAAGATTCTTTTAGCTCTGTTCCTTCCAAAATAACTGATTGCAAGGATTCTCAGCTGGTTTTCCTGGCTTGCTGGGCAGTTTTCAAACAATCTCTTTTTCTGGTCAGTCGTGAGTAGAAGGGATTAACAGAAGTAGTTGGATCATATTTCTGACATTAATAGACAAACGTCTTCCAAGCTGATTAGCTGTCAGTGTAGACGGCAAGTGTGTGCTCTTGAGATTGCAGAGTTCACATCTGGACTCTTAGGACGGTTTCGTACCAGTTGTGAGGATCCTCGCCTGTCTCCTTTCTTGAGCCACACTGCAAGGATACTTTCCAGCATCTTAGTGAACTGTGATGTTATTCTTTTATATCCAGAGTTTCTTTGGGTTCTCCGATGTCCTTAGGAATGAAGACACCCTACATGACCTGAAGATAAAATTTATTCTTCCTAGAAAAAAAAAACCTAATCAGGATAATCTTCCAGTCAAAAAACTCCAGTGTCAGGAGAGAAAACCAGGTTTTCGTGCTCTAAACATATTTTTTGAACATATTTTCGCAAGTGTCACAGCTTGGACGATTCCATTCATATAACATCCCAGAGTGATGGAGACAGAGATGGGGACCCGAGCAATGGCCAAGCCATGGGTGTGACTAGGGGTGGCACAAAGCAGTTCCTTTGTGAGGCCAGAGAGGTTCTACATCTGGCTGAAAAGCTTGGTTATGCACCCCACATGGGATAAACTGCCATAGAACTGCACCCATGCTAGAAAACACACAATTGTTTCTGCAAAAAGAGGCGGCATTTGAGGGAGGCGGGGATTTTGGTTGACTGTGCAGAGCTAGTGGAGAGACCTTGGTTTGGCAAGGTATGTAAAATGCCGCCATTGGGAGAGACTGGGTAACAAACAGTACATAAAACATTTTTTGCATTAATATTTTTTTGGGACTGATTGTGAATCTTAAGAATTATTTCAAACTAATAATTAAAAATTGAGCCATAAAACAAACTTCAAGTCAGACAGGCTTAAGATGACAGGTGACTAAGAAATGAATGAAATGAATTACTGGGTGTTCAAAAATCTTAAGTGTTACATTAATGATTTAGAGGACAGATGACAATAGACTTTTACATTTTCTTTCTTGTCACCAGGTCCTTCTACACAGCACAGGCTGTTCTTGAACTTGCAGTTCACGTTCTGCTTCTGTCTCCCAAGTGCTGGGATCACAGGTGTGAGCTACCACATCTGGCTAGGTAACAGTTTTGAATACTTAATCTCAGACATTGTGTACTAGGCACTAGGATAGTCACAGGTGCCTTTAAAAAAATAGATACAGCTTGCTGCTTGAAAATGTAATTTTGTGTATTTGGTAGGATTGTAAAGAAAAGAGAATAACCAATGATGAAAATCCAGGTAATGGTTCCTACTGGGAACAGGAAGAGCAACGCTGGGGGGGGGGGGTGAGGGGTGAGATTTGTGTAAGTATGTATATGTGTATATGTATATATAATTTTCCTATGTAGATGTTTCCTTTATTTTTTTAAATTGACATTTACATTTTTAAAATGCACTTATTTATTTACTTGTGTGTGTGTGTGTGTGTGTGTATGTGTGTGTGTGTATGTGTGTGTATGTGTGTGTGTATGTGTGTGTGTCTGTGTATGTGTGTGTGTATGTGTGTGTGTATGTTTGTGTATGTGTGTGTATGTGTGTGTATGTGTGTGTATGTGTGTGTATGTGTGTGTGTGTGTGTGTGTGCGCCTGTGGACATCTGGTAGAACACATGGTGGCTGGAGCATGAGTTGCAGGAGATGCTTCTCTTCTCAACATGGGGACTCAGGCTTTCAGGTCTTAGTTAACATTTCTATTGCTTTGATAAGACACTGTGCCCAAGGCAGTTTATAGGAAAAAGGGTTTACTTGTAGCTTACAGTTGCAGAGAGTTAGGGTCCTTGTCTATCATGGCAGGGAGCAGGATGTCAAGCATGGAGGAGGAGCAGTAGCTGAGAACTCCCATCCTGAGAGATAAACATGAGGCATAATTTTGGGAGTCACTTAAAATCTCAAAGCTTGCCCCCATGACACAATTCCTTGAAGAAGACCACCCTTCCTAATCCTTCTGAAACAGGTCCACCAACTGGGGACCAACTATTCAAACATGCGAGCCTATGGGGGCCCTTCTCATTCAAAACACCGCACCAGGCATAGTAGTAAGCACTTTTGCTCACTAGGGCATCTTGCCAGCTCATGCTTTTATTCCATTGGTTTTAGGGAGCATATACATTCGTACATACACTCATGATTGTGTGATATGATTTATAGAATTATGACAGATTATGTGAGAAATATATGTCAATAAGAGAACAAACTACCACCACCACCAACAAAAAAACAAGGGCAGTTTGTGATGTGACTGCTGGCCTACATGGAGATTTAGGCAACCCCCAATTCTCCTTACTGATGAATGGAGCTGAGCACCCTCAGTTTCTTGGCGTAGACCTTTAAGATGTGGAGAGATGAGGAGACACCTGGGCATAGGGAATCTATGGTCAAGAAGAAAGGGACTCTGAGAGCAAGTGTGGCTGCAAGGACTTACTCGTTATTCTGTAGCCGATCAGAGCTCCTGAATGGACCAGATCCCAAGGATTCAGATTGAGATCCTTCACTTTCATGCCTACTGGCTGATACTCTTTATAAACTTAAAGACAGATAGATACAGAATGCTCAGACCCAATGTTAGCTTTCTCTTGTGACAATACCAGAGACAGTCCACTTATATGGAGGAATCCCTTGTTTCAGCTCACGCCTTCGGAGGAGTGACTGCAGCTCCTTCACCTTGTGGGGGATGCAGGACTGAGAGAGTCTGCTCACTCCATCATTGAGAGAATCTGCTCACTCCATCATTGAGAGAGTCTGCTCATCCCATTGTGACTGAGTAGCAGCACAGAAACAAAGAGTCTGCCGTTCCCAAGTCTCCTTTAAGGACACAACTCCCGATTATTAAGTTCTCCCTCTAGTGCCCACCTCCCACAGAGTAGCAAACACACCTTTCATATTCATGCCCCTACAACCAGAAAAAGAAGATAGAGTGTGGAGAGAGGCTTTTGTCCTTTAAATTCCACACAGTGCCATGTGCTTTAGCTGCTTTACAGGAATGAGCTTGGCTCCTTCTCAAAACAACAATAGAGCCTATGTGTGAACACTGGCTTCCCATAAACAGTGTGTCTGTGTGTGCCAGCATATGTGTGTGTGTGTGTGTGTGTGTGTGTGCATGTGAATGCTTCTATGCACAATGAAAGCCTAAAAGACACAGCACTGCCTGTTTTTCACCATTCTGTGCATGCACACACACACCACACACACACACCACACACACACACACACACACATACATACACACACACACACACGCCTACATAGATGTCGTCTGAAAAGCTAATGTAGTTTTGCTACGTATTACTCTGTGACTTGGATTTTTTGGTTACCTGTGTTTGGGACACGTATTTTACCATAGTGGTCTTGGTGATGGCATCTCACTGATCTTGGTGATGGACTGCACATGACAGGTAAGGGTCACTGAAGATCTAATGCACATGGCTTGCACTATGTATATGACCCTCATTTGAATAAACACTGTCAAACTGGTCACCATAGATGCCTGTGCTGAGCTACTGCCCCACAAGGATGGGTATTTATTCATTTTGCCATATTCTTTCCGTAAGTAAGTATTAGCAATCTAAAAATTCTTCTCAATCCAAGAGACACAAAATGACATCCTTATGTTCACTGACACACATTTCCTAATTCCTAGCGAAGTTTTGTACTATTTTGTGTTGTGTTGTTAATTTCTCATTTGTCTCTTCTGTTGTTTATCAGGATAAATCCATTTTCATTTCCATTAAAACACGTTTTTTTAAAGCTGATTTTTAGACACTGCTTGTAGTGGGAGCGACTTTTTTTTGACAGTGAATGTGCCATGTATTTATTTATTTGCTTGTTTATTTGTTTTAAGTTTTTCCCATCTTGTTTTTAACTGAACTATATATTTTTCTCCGCTCCCCTTCTTTCCTCCCCTCTCCCTTACTGCCCTCTCCCATGGTCCCCATGCTCCCAATTTACTCAGGAGATGTTGTCTTTTTCTACTTCCCATGTAGATTAGATCCACGCATATCTCTTTCAAGGGTCCACTTTGTTGTCTAGGTTCTTTGGGATTGTGAATTGTAGCCTTTAGATGTTTACTTATTTACTTTTAAACCAATCCTTTCTCATTTTGCATACCAATCCCAGTTCCGTCTTTCTCCCCTCCTCTCGCTCCCCCCACCTTCCACATACCCTATCCCCCATCCACTCCTTAGAGAGGTAAGACTTTCCATGGGGAGTTAACAAAGTCTGGCACATCACTTTGAGGCAAGACCAAGGCCCTCCCCCCTATATCTAGGCTGAGCAAAGTATTCTTCCAAAGAGAATGGGCACCAAAAGGTCAGTTCAAGCACTAGGCATAAATACTGGACCCACTGCCAGTGGTCCAACAGACTGCCCCAGTCACACAGCTGTCACCCACATTCAGAGGGCCTAGTTTGGGCCTATGCAGGTTCCCCTGATGTCAGTCTGGAGTCAGTGAGCTCTCACTAGCTCAGGTGAGCTGTCTCTGTGGGTATCCCCATCATGGTCTTGACCCCTTTATTCATATTATTGCTTCTACCTCTCTTCGACTGGACTCTGGGAACTCAGTCCAGTGTTAACTGGGCATCTAGCATCTGCTTCCATCAATTGCTGCATGAAGTTTCTATGATAACAATTAAAGCAGTCACCAATCTGAATATAGGGGAAGGCCAGTTCAGCACCCTCTCTGCTTTTGCTTAGGGTCTCAGCTGGGGTCATCCTTGTGGATTCCTGGGAATTTCCGAAGTACCAGGTTACTTGCTAGCCCCATAATAGCTTCCTCAATCAAGATATATCTCTCCTTGCTCTCCTTCACTGTCCTTCCTCCTTTTTGAGCATCCTGTTCCCTCATGTTCTCCTCGCTGCCTTCCCTTCTCTCCTCCCCCTCCCCTTCTGCCCTCCCTTTTCACCCCCCCACTCCCAATTTTCTCAGGAGATCTTGTTAATTTCCCCTTTCCAGGGAGATCCATGCATGTCTCTTTTAGGGTTCTACTTGTCACCTAGCTTCTCTGGAGTCATGGACTAGAGGCTGGTTATCCTTTGCTTTACATCTAATATCTGCTTATGAGTGAGTACATATTGCGTTTATCTTTCTGGGTCTGAGTTACCTCACTCAGGATGTTTTTTTTTTTTTTTTTGTTTGGTTTTGTTTTGATACAGGGTTTCTCTGTGTATCTTTAGCTGCTCCGGGTCCTGGTCCTGGATATTATGAATACTGCTGCTATGAACACAGTTGAGCAAAGGTCCTTGTGGTGTGAGTGTGCATTCTTTGGATATATGCCCAAGAGTGGTATTGCTGGGTCTTGAGGTAGATTGACTTCCAGTTTTCTGTGAAATTGCCATACTGACTTCCAAAGTGGATGCACAAGTTTATACTCCCACCAGCAGTGGAGGAATGTTCCTGTTACTCCACATCCTTTCCAGCATAAGCCATCATTGGTGCTTTTAATTTTAGCCATTCTGACAGGTGTAAGACATGGTATCTCGAATCATTTTGATTTACATTTCCCTGATGGCTAAGGATGTTGAACAATTCCTTAAGTATTTTTTAGTCGTTTGAGATTCTTCTGTTGAGAATTCTCTATTTAGATCTGTAATCCATTTTTAAATTGGATTATTTGGTAGTTTTTGTCTAGTTTCTTGAGTTCTTCATATATTTTGGAGACCAGCCCTTTGTCCAATGTGGGGTTGATGAATGTCTTTTCCCATTCTGCAGGCTTCATTTTGTTTTAGCGACTATTTCCTTTGCCTTAGAGAAGCTTCTCAGTTTCAGGAAACCCCATTTATTTATTGCTACTCAGTGTCTGTGCTACTGGGGTTATATTTAGGAAGTGGTCTTCTGTGCCCATGTATTCAAGGATACTTCTTACTTTCTCTTCTATAAGGTTTAGTGTGGCTGGATTTATGTTGAGGTCCTTGATCCATTTGGGCTTAAATTTTGTCCATGGCAATAGATATGGATCTATTTGCATTTTTTACATGTCAACATCCAGTCATGCCAGCACCATTTGTTGAAGATGCTTCCTTTTTCCCATTGTATAATTTTAGCTTCTTTGTAAAAAATCAGGTGTTTATAGGTGTATGGAATAATATTGGGGTGTTTGATTCAATTCCATTGGTTTACCTGTCTGTTTTTATTCCAATACCAAGCCATTTTCATTACTGTATAATATTACTGTATAATATTACTCTATAATAGAGCTTGATGTCAGAGATGGGGATACCTCCAGAAGTTCCATTATTGTACAGGACTGTTTGGGCTATTTTGTTTTTTTTGTTTTTTCATATAAAGTTGAGTATTGTTCTTTTGAGTTCTGTGAAGAACTGTGTTGAGATTTTGGTGGGGATTGCATTGAATCTGTAGACTGTTTTTGGTCAGATTGCCGTTTTTACTATGTTAATTCTACCTATCCAAGAGCATGGAAGATTTTTCCATTTTTTTTACAATTTTTTAATTGTAGCCTTGTAAAAAGAGTTTGGCAATGTTTCTTTTGTTTCTGTTGTGTGAAACAATTTGAGGCATATATGTATTAGGTCTTCTTTTAAATTCTGGTAGAATTCTGTACTGAAACCATCTGGCCCTGTGCTGTTTTTGGTTGGCAAACTTTTGATGACTGCTTCTATTTCCTTAGGGGTTATATTTAAGTTGTCCATCTGGTCTTGATTTAATTTTGGTATGTGGTACCTATCCAGAAAACTGTCTGTTTCTTTAAGATTTTCTAATTTTGTGGAGTACATGTTTTCAAAGTATGACCTAATAATTCTCTGGATTTCCTCAGTATCTGTTGTTAAGTCCCCCTTTTCATTTCTGATTTTGTTAATTTGGATATTCTTTCTCTGCTGTTTGGTAGTTTTAATAAGGTTTTGTTTATCATGTTGATTTTCTCAAAGAACCAGCTCTTTGTTTCATTGATTGTTTGTATTGTTTTCTTTGTTTCTATTTTATTGATTTCAGCCCTTAATTTGATTATTTCCTGTCATCTATGCCTTCTGGGTGAGTCTGCTTTTTTTGTTCTAGAGCTTTCAGGTGTGTTGTTAAGTTGCTAGTGTGAGATTTCTTTACTTTCTTTATGTAGGCAATTAGTGCTATGAACTTTCCTCTTAACACTATTTTCATAGTGTCCCATAGATTTGGGTATGGTGTACATTCATTTTTATTGAATTTTTAGAGGACTTTAATTTCTTTATTTCTTCCTTGACCCAGGGGTAATTCAATTGAGAATTGTCTAATTTTCACGAGTTTGTAGGCCGGTGTCGAAGGGTCTTCTGTTTATGCATTACTTTCATTGGTTAAATAAAGAGACCACCTTGGCCTTTTGATAGGCGAACTCAGGTAGGTGGGGAACACAGAACAGAATTCTGGAAGGAAGAAAGCAGAGTCAGGGAGAGCTGCCATGGAGTAGCCAGAGTCAGACATGCTGAATCTTTTCCCATAAGCCACGACCTCGTGGTGACATACAGATTATTAGAAATGGGTTAATAAAGATGTGAGAGTTAGCCAGTAAGAGGTTAGAACTAATGGGCCAGGCAGTGTTTAAATGAATACAGTTTCTGTGTAATTATTTCAGGGGTTAAGCTAGCCAGGCGGCCGGGAGCCAGGGAGTAGGATGCAGCCCGCTGCTCCTCCTTACTACAGTAGGCTTTTTGCCATTAGTGTTGTAGTTGAATTCTAACTTTAAGCCATGGTGATTGATAAGACACAGGTGATTATTCCAATTAGCTTTGTATCTGTTGAGGTTTGTTTTGTTACTGAGTATGTGGTCAGTTCCAGAAAAGGTTCCATTGGGTGCCAAGAAGAATGTATATTCTTTTGCGTTTGGTTGAAATGTTCTATAGATGTCTGTTAAGTCCATTTGTGTCATGACATCGGCTAGTTCTCTTATTTCTTACTTCTGTTAAGATTCTGTCTAACAGACCTGTCCATTGGGGAAAGTGGAGTGTTGAAGTCTCCTAATATTAGTGTGTGGGGGTTGATGTTCAATTTAAGCTTTAGTAATGTTTCTTTTACATATGTGGGTGCTTTTTATTTGGGACAAAGATGTTCAGAATTGCAACTTTGTCTTGATGGATTTTTTGTGTGATGAGTATGATGTGTCCCCCATCTCTTTTGATTGATTTTAGTTTGAAGTTTATTTTGTTAGATATTAGGATAGTTGTATCTGTTTGTTTCTTAGGCCTATTCGTTTGGAATTTTTTTCCCCAATCTTTTACTCTGAGGTAATGTCTGCCTTTGAGGGTGCGGTGTGTTTCTTGCGTACAGCAGAAGGATGGATCCTGTTTTCGTATCCATTATGTCAGCCTGTGTCTTTTTTATAGGTCGATTGAGTCTATTGCTATTAAGAGATATTAATGATCAGTGATTGTTAATTCCTGTTGTATTTTGGTAGTAGTGTGTGTGTTTCTGTTCTTTGGGGTTTGCTTTTGTGAGGTTATCTGTTGCCTATCTTTCTATGGGTGAAGCTCACTTCCGTGGATTGGAGTTTTCCTTCTAGTACTTTCTGTAAGGCTGGATTTGTGGATTGGTATTGGTTAAATCTGGTTTTGTCATGGACTGTCATGTTTTCTCCACCTATGGTGACTGAAAGCTTTGCTGGGTATAATAGTCTGGGCTGGCATCTGTAGTCTCTTAGTGTCTACAGCACATCTGTCCAGGACCTTCTGGCTTTCAGAATTTCCATGGAGGAGTTGGGTATAATTATGATAGGTCTGCCCTTATATGTTATTTGGCCTTTTTCCTTTCCAGCTCTTATAATCCATTCTTTACTCTGTATGTTAATGTTTTGATTAGTATATGGCAAGGTAGTTTTTGGTCCAGTCTATTTGGTGTTCTTTAGGCTTCTTGTACTTTCATAGGCATATCCTTCTTTAGGTTGGGAAAAATTTCTTCTATTATTTTGTGAAATATATTTTCTGTGCTTTTGATTTGGAATTTTTCTTCTATCCCTATTTTTCTTAGGTTTAATCTCTTCATGATATCCCAGATTTACCGAATGTTTTGTGTTAAGAATTTGTTGGATTTAACATTTTCTTTGACCAATGAATTAATTTCCTCTATTGTATCTTTAACTCCTGAGATTGTTTCTTCCATCTCTTGAATTCTGTTGATTATGCTTGCATCTCTAGTTCCTGTTCTTTTCCAGTTCCAGAATTCCCCCGGTTTGTGTTTTCTTTATTGCCTCTATTTCAATTTTTAAGTCTTAAACTGTTTGCTTCACCTGTTTATTATTATTATTGGTTTTCTTGGCTTTCTTTAAGAGATTTATTGATTTCTTCCATTTATTTTTGTTTGTCTTTTCTTCCATTTGTTTAAGGGAAATTTTCATTTCCTCTTTAAGGATCTCTATCATCTACATAACCTTACATTTAAGGTCATTTTCTTCTGCTTCTTCTGGGTTACAATATTCCAGTCTTTCTGTTGTAGGACTAGTAGGTTCTGGTGTTGCCATGTTGCTCTTTAAGTTGTTGAACATATTCTTGCACTGGTGCCTACCCATCTCTTTCTCCAATTGGTGCAGGCATTGTCTTTGTCTCTTGGTCCAATCCTTACAGTCAACATCAGTGTTTCAGGGATCCTCTCTTGGATTGATTATTGCAGTTGCTGTCTGTGTCTCAGGGAACCTCTGAGGTCTCCCAGGGATGGGTGGGTTTGCTGGTAGAGTGTGACTTGTAGATTACAGTGTCCAGTGCATGCGTGTATGGGTGCGTGGGTGCGTGCATGTGTGTGTGTGTGTTGGAGCAGCCTACCTGCTGAAGGCTTGCCAGCCGGCTGGTTAGTGCAGCTGAAGTGGGTAGGGGAGTGTCCTGGGGCTTTGCCCCTGCACATAGGGCCTAGAGACTGGGTAGTTGAGCTGAGGGTCTGGTCACTCACCTCTTGGTCTGCTCTGTACAGTTCCAGTCTGTGTCCCATAGAGTCACTGAGGTGGTGGGGGATGGGTGGGTTTGGGGCAGAGTAGGATTCACAGATTACAGGGTTCAGTGCAGGGGTGTTGGGGGAGTCTGCCTGCAGGAGGCTTGCCAGCTGGCAGGCTGGTGCAGCTGAGCAGGAGTGACTGTTTATGGAGCAAGTATTTCCTCTCATCCCTTGCTTTGATTTATTGATTTTAGAATGTAGTTTGCCTTAGATAAGCTTTAAATATTGAGTTGTAAAGTCAGTAGTTTAAAAAATTGATTTGTTTATTTTATTTTATTTTATTTATGATTTTTTTGAGACAGGGTTTCTCTGTGGCTTTGGAGCCTGTCCTGGAACTAGCTCTTGTAGACCAGGCTGGACTTGAACTCACAGAGATCCACCTGCCTCTGCGTCCCTAGTGCTGGGATTAAAGGTGTGCGCCACCACCGCCCGGCTGTATATTTTATTTTTGGTCTACAAGAGCTAGTTCCAGGACAGGCTCTAGAAACTACAGGGAAACCCTGTCTCGAAAAACCAAAAAAAAAAAAAAAAAAAAAAAAAAAGGATTAAAATCATTGTTAGGAATATTCTTAAGATTGAGTCTCTCCACCGATGCAAATAATTCCAGTCAGACCAAATCAAACCATATTAAAAGATATCCAGGTTTAATTGGACATTCGCACTCTTGAGTGGCCCAAGGGGGGAATGAAAAGCCCCACATGACCACCGAAAGGAAAGAGAAAAGACCACGTGTTTATTTTCTGGGGAGAAATTTAAATAGCCTGTGGGAGTGGTCTTGCCCTTTCCTGGGGAGGGGGTCAAAGTTTGGCAGGGTCTCTTGATTCTCTATGGGGAGAGGTCAAGGTTGACAGGCTCAAGGGAGGGGGCTCCCAAAGATGGAACCCGGGGACTGGGATACAATCATAACCTTAACTTTCATTTTCTTCTAGTATGTTTTTAGCAGTCAGCTCTTTAATTTATTAAGGTTTATTTATAAAAGATTTATAAATAAAGGGTTTGTAAAGGGTTTTTCCTTTTTTTATTTTTGATAAGGCCCTTCACTTGAGTTTGGGGCTTGGCAGCTTGGCGGTTGAGCCCCAGGGATCCACTTGTGCTTCCCTCCAGAGTGCCGGGAACAAAAGTGTACACTCCCATGTTCTGCTCTCTTAAAAAGTGTGGGCTTAGGCCTCAGACTTGGGTCCTCATTCTTGCAAGGCAGACATATTACTAACTAAGTTATTAGCCTAGTGTTCAGCCATAAGTCCTTCTTTAACGTAGTTTAAGAATGTAGGTTTGGGCTACTTTTCTGAAGGGATGGCCGCTGCCCCACCTCATAGGTTGTCCAGTTCATCTTTTCTTTGTGTAGCTTCCTTATTTTTCCGAAACTCTCTCTTGCATTTTACTCTTTAGTCTCCTGCCAAAGTACGTTGTAAAAGGATACCAGTTTATTTTACTTAGGGAACTTTTTTTTTTTTGTGTGTGTGTGCTCTTGGCTTTCTAGGCCACTTTTGTTATTTACCTTTTCAAGTTCCACAGAAAACAAACCTTGTTGAGATGTTTACTGTGTTACCTTGAGGTAAAATTACAGGCTGGGTAATTTACAAATGCTGGTCTTCCCATCGCTTGGAAAAAGAATTCTTAGTGTTTCAACACAAAAGCTTTCTGCATTATCTTCATTTAGGTATTTTATAGTTTTTATTGGTTCGGGTATTGAAAAACTTTATCACAACTTTTGTTAGTTCTTTCTCTGAAGTAAAAAGTTACCGATTTTCTAATGTTCTCAAAACTGGCAACTTGAGGAACCATTTTGAGTTATCCTTGGTTTTTGAATTTCTTTTTTAAAAAATAGATAATCATGTCATCTGATAGCAATAAAATGTTTTCTAAAATAATGTGTTCTGTTATTTTCTGTCATGAATTATAGTCAAATACTTCTAATTTTTCACATAGCTATAATGTTTGTTATAATGATTTTATTTTTTCAGGGACTTTTTTTCCTGATATAGTGAATTGGAGCAGTAAATGTCTAAATTGTAAATACTGGGCTTCCCAAATATTATTTGAGTTTTCCTGTCTCAGACAATAAGCCCCAGAACATTTTGAGCAAGCCATCTTCAAAACGTTTCATTTTATGTTATAGAGATGCCCAGCTTTAGCTACCGAAGACAACTGAGTTGTTGCTTCTCATCAACATAACCTATCCTCCAGAAAATACAGAAACAGATGGAAAGGAATCCTCAAAATATAAATCTGTATCCTTACCTTTGGAATTCTGTTCTTAATACTTTGTTGTATACAATTTAAGAGTTTTTTTTATATACATACAGAAACGTATCTTTCCTGTAAACTGGGACCATCATCTTCAATATAGCTAATATTTACTAAATATCAGGGACTTCAGAGAATTTTATTTTATCACCAATTATTGTTTTATATTATTTTCTACAACTAATTTTTATATAATCCTTTTAAAGCCACTGTATGCCTGGCAGTGTTAGCAGTCTGTCCTTACAGAGGAAGGTGTTTAACAATGTCAGGGGCCTTGCTCACACTCATCGAACATTCTCCAAGCTCATTCTCCACCAGCTTTCCTACACGTGATGTTTTATAACTTAACTTGGAAAACAAATCCCTGAGTTTTTTCTTGCTAATCTATGTGCATCTAAAATGAAGAGGCGATTACTCCAAAATTTTATATATTTGTATATATCTATAGTATGTATTTATTCCTTATATTACATATGAAATATGAGTATAGGTAATATCAAATTACATGTATCAATTATTCATATTTAAATCATGTGCATATTCACACTTTATATCACATCTACCATATAATAAACATGTAAAGCATATAATACATCATATGTAACTATTTATATATTTTTCCAGAACAAGCAGCAATAAATAATACTGTATTAAAGACTGGTCACCACACTTTATTGAGTAATTATAAAGGATTAAGCATTGTTTTGGTCACTAGAGCTAAATAAGACATGGCCTCTGATATTCTAGTCAGTGTAGTAGTAATTAAAGACAGTTGTAATTTAAAACATTTATTAATTGCAAAAGGAGTTAAAAGGTCCCAAGCATGCACTCCACATGGGGTCTGGTCATGCCTGAGAGACACTGAAGGCATGTCTGAGGCTGTCCGAGTCTGTCACGTATGCAGAGAAGTTTTACTATTGTTAGCAGGGCAGTTGATAGACTGTGTGCCCTTTTGGCTCTGTCTATGAAATACTGTTAAGGGGAATTGGATCTAAGCACCCTCTGAGAGCTATATTAACCTAACATCACTCTTCCTAGAATCCCTAGGATCAGGTTCTCTTCGCTATGCAGAAATCATCAGAATGAATTAAACATGTAATCGAAAGGCTTATTGTGTGCTACTTGAATGCTTTGCTGAACCAGAAATAAGGTGAAAATGAAATCGTTTCCTCTTTCAAATAAATATTGTATGCACCAGGCTTTGCTGGAGCCATTAGCACTGTGAGGCTGCACGGAGGTGACCGCTTTACACACAACACACACAGATACTCAGCAAGTCCTGTAGTTTCAGGCAGCGAAGCACTGTCCGATTCTCTACCCTTATTTCTCTACTTAGTAAATTTAGTTCCTCCCTTTCTAAAACCTACAGACAGGTGTTTTTTTTTTTTTTTTTTTTGAGACTTCAGAGCAGGCAGTCATTTTAAAAGGCAGTTTATTTCTTCAGTATTTTGAGCAAGTCAAACCTAGCTTCCTCTTGAGACCAGAGTGAGAATTCTGGTTGGGCTTCGGCTTGCAGGTTAGACCAGGCAGGCCTTGTGGGTTCTATAAAACCACAAGGAGAATCCTGCTGAGAAAATTCTCATCAGTGTGACAAGAAGGAGACGTCTTTCCCTGGACATCTACAAGGTATCATGAGTTTTACCACTTCCGATCTGGTAATTGGGGACCAATGACATGAAATATTTTTTTCAGTGCCAACTTGAACAAAAAAAAAACCAGATTGGAAGCAGCTCTTTCTGATACTGGAATATCAGCTTTTCCACATATGACCCCAAATTTTTACTTTATTATCTTTTTTAAAATATATAATGGGATCCAAAATCTCTGAGTATTTTCAGGTTGAAAAGTGTCGTACATCTCCCTCCCTCCCCCCACCAACCTCTTAAATCTAGGTGGGTTTGGAACTGCATAAACAAATAGATAAGATACAAGCGACACCACGTAACTTTTGAAGCAAAAGTACAGATGCTCTTCCTTGTTTTCCAGAACACTTGTTCCTAGACTTCTGAGCCAACCGTGATAGGAGTCTGAGTGTGTAGATATCACCGTACTGTGCAGAAACCCAGGGCATATGGAGTGGCAGCATGTGCAAGCACTGAGGTGACAGCTCTTGCTAACCACAGACTTTTGAGACATCCCAGTTTATGTACCAGACACTGGTCATAATGAGAAGCTGCCGAAGGTTCTAGCCTTCAGTGCTTCATCTCCCCAGATGTGTGTCTCTTTCTACCAAATGCTTCAAACCATATATTAGAGCACACAGAAGGGCCATCCCTGTATTCATTTGTGACTCATGAATACTGAGCATAATACAATTCTTATTGTTTTCTGCCCCTAAATATGCAGTGACTTGTTATGCCACAGTATTTTGTAAAGTTGGGAAGAGTCTTATTGTTGCCTGATCTGCCTTCTATCTCCTTGCTGGAATCCCACCTACTTCCTCTGCATGTCTCCCTCTGTCTCTGCCCACCCTCTGGGGATTGAATATTGGATCTGACATATGTGGCAAGCATTATGCTATTGAACTACTTTTAGTCTCTTATTCAGAATCTCAGCCATTTCTAGTAGAGAGGCTCCACACACTGGGCGCAAGCATACTAAATCGGGAATTCAGAAGAATTTTGTTTGACTTTCAAAGTTGTGCATTCTAACAATGTAAATTTTCTGCAAATCTCAAATCTTCAGCTTATCTTACAGTAAGCCTCCTCCTTGTAAGGTAAGTCCTATGCTTCTGAGCAGTGACAGCCTCTGTGTGGGTCTCCGATGCCTAGTGTATTTACCTACAGCACAACGGCTTACCCTGCCGATGCTCCGCATTGCTTGCTCACCCTATATATTTTGTAGGCCTGAGAGGTAGATGATCCTACCCACTGTTCTGAGCATTGGATTATTTTCACCTTCTTTCTTTCTTTCTTTCTTTCTTTCTTTCTTCCTTCCTTCCTTCCTTCCTTCCTTCCTTCCTTCCTTCCCTCCCTCCCTCCCTCCCTCCCTCCCTCCCTTCCTCCCTCCCTCAATTAAATGTTTTCCTTTATAAGAGTTTCTGTAGTCATGGTGTCTCTTCATAGCAATAGAAACCCTAACTAAGATAATCCCGATGAAATATTTAGAAGTTTACTTGAGACATGAGGGTTAGGGTTAGACAAAGAGGGAAATGCTGTGGAATGTTTCTTTAGAAAGTATGAATATATGTCTCTGTGATTGGTTTAACAAAGAAGCTGACTGTCCAATAGCTTAGACAGGAGAGCCAGACTAGGAAAATGCAGGGAGGAAGAGGGTGGTGTCTGGAGATGCCAGGCAGATGTAGAGGGAGCAGGAGATGAGCATGTCATGCTAATAAAGGTACCACCATGTGGCAGAGTATAAATAAGAAATGTGGGTTAACTTAAAATATAAGAGCTAGTCAGTAATAAACCTGAGTTACTGGCTGAGCATTTATAATTGATATAAGCCTCAGTGTGTTTATTTGAAAGCAGCTGCAGGTCAGGAAAACTCCACATACAAACCTGCTTGTAGTGAATCCTAGGTTTCAGTTGGAAGTAATGAGTCTGTTTTATATAACTTGTGTTTTGTCTCCCTAGACTCAAGCAAATCGTGAACACATTCAGGATGCACCATGAATCTTTGCCCTCAAAGGGAAGGCTGTATTGAAATGACTGAAAATGCTGCCATGCTTGATATGGTAGGAAGTAAAAATTCCTGGGTGATTCCTGCTATAGTTCCAACTGATTCCCTAGACTAATACTTCATTAAAAATCGATGAATCCTGGAGAATAATAGTAAATTACTACCACATTGCCTCCTCAGAGCTACTGGGGTGTTTTTGTGTAGAACAACACCATATTGGGTGTATGCCATAAATTTTTTTGCCTTTAAATGTTCTATTTCCCATCTTTTTAAGAGATGAAGATAAAAAAAAAAACTTTCGATATTCAGTTGTAACAGATAATTGCAGGCCTTTTCCAACTTGTCCCAGAATTGTATTAATTCTCTCGCTCAGTGTCATAATGTAGTCAAATAAAATCTGGGGTGCACATCTATTGAGTGAAATTAGTTACTTTCCTGTTGCTTAGTCAGAGGTCATCGTGTTTCTGTGCGAGAAGCATCTGAGAAAGGGAGAATGGTCTTGAGAGGGGCCGTAGTTTCATCTTCTAGGAATGTCTCAGCATTGCCTAGGCATCTACTTGTGCTCAGGGCGAATATGATGAAAATTCCTTTAAAATTTCAACCTTAAGGTTCTTTGACACTGAAGTCAAGAATGACAATGAGTGAAAAGTCAGGGCATGAGGTCGGGATATTGACTGTAGGAGTACTTCGATTCGAGATTTTGAGTCAGAAGCCAAGAAGTAAGTAAGTTCTAATCGCCTACAGTCATGGGCTTGACTAGGGTTTCAGGATAAAGCACAGGCACCAGGGGTCTAAATTCACCTGTTTTGTCCTTGTTGTTTTGAAACAGGATTTCACTATGTAGCCTTGGCTGGCCCAGGCCTCACTATGTGCACCAGGCTGGTCTCGAACTCACAGATCCACCTGTCGTTATCTTTGCCTTCAGAGTACTGGGATTAAAGGTGTATGCCACCTGGCCTAGTCTCTGAACACATTTCATCCTCTTCAGGTCTCACTGAGGACTGGTCACAACTTAGTATCATTTTGGCTTTATGTCTTATTCCAGACACTGTTATTAACAACCAGTTGGGCATAGATTTTACCAGCGTTGCAGGTTGCTAAGTCTTTCTCATTGATGCAGCATGGGTATTCTATTTAGCTTTCTATTGTTGTGATAGACTATAATAATAGGGAACTTGGGGGTTGAAAAGTTTATTTGCTTCACACATTCCAGATCATAGAAGGGAAGGCAGGCAGGGTGAGAATTAATGGCAGGAACTAAAGCAGAGCCCATGGAAGAACGCTGCTTTCTCGCTTGGTTTCTAAACTTGCTCTTTAAAAAACAACCCAGGACCACCTGCCCAGTGGGGGCACTATGTATGGCGAGGACCCCCCCATGCCAATTGTTAATATGGAAAATTCTTGACAGACTTGTCTAGAATCCAGTCTTGTGGAAGCATTTCTCAGTTGAGGTTCCTCCTTCCAGAAGAGTCTAGCTTGTGTAAATCTGGCAAAAAAAAAAATCTAGCTAGCAGAATGATGCTCTCTCAGAAATCCTTCATGCAGATACAACTCAAACTTCCACAGAAGGTTTCTGTACGTGAAATGGTCCTTGACTGATGAACAATAGGAGCAAATCAAGTTATGCTTATTTCTCCTTTCCCGGTGAGACCCTGTCTCAAAAAGTATGGTGTAGAGGAGGAATAGAAGACACCTGGTATTGACATCTGCCTTCCAGATGTGTGCATACTCAAATGAGTGCATGATTATATCACCAAGCAAAAACAATAACTGCATTTAAGCATTTGTCTTTGTCTTTGCTTTTGCGGGTTGCCTACAGTACGGATGAGTGTCCTCAGTCCTATGAAGGCTTGATTGGTAGCCCGTGAGTGTAATGGGAGGTGATGGAACCTTTAAGAAGTAGAGCCTACTTGTAGAGTGTCCAGTATTGTCTGAAAGCCTGGAGTGTTGGTTAAGCTTTCGTTTTTTGACACAAATATAGACATATTTGGGATGAAGAAATATCCGTCAAGCAGTTGCCTCCATCAGATGTCTTGTGGCCTATCTGTGGGGGGAAAGATTCTATGCATTAATGATTGATGTGGGAGGGTGTGGCTCACTGTGGGTGGTGCCATCCCCGGGCAGGGCTTCTGGTCCTGAGTTGTATAAGGAGGTAGGCTGAGCAAGCCATGTGAAGCAAGCTAATAAGCAATGTTCTTCCATGGCTCTGGCTCAGTTCCTACTTCAAGATCCCTACTTATGCTTCCCTTAGCATGAACTGTAACTTAAAAGGTGAAAGAAATCCTTTCCTCCCTGAATTACTTTGACTGTGGTGGTGTTGTAGCCCATGCCTGGCGACAACATCAGCTGGGTCCTGCCCGACTTATTCATCCATGCTCGGAGGGAAGCATGAGGATTAAGAAATGGCAGGTAGAAAACAGATGTATGAAAGAAAAGACAGAAACACAGGGTAACATCGGGAGGAAATTCAGTGAATCCTGAAAATTGCTTGAATTTATTTTCCATTTGCTTGTTTACTCCAATCTAAGAGGAGGGGGAAGAAGGCAAAGGGCTGCTTTAGCATAATGCAAGGAATAAACAGAATAATCACTCGCTTCAATACTTGAAACCTCAAATAACTATATCATTAGTTAAATACTCTATTGTTTAGGCAGGACCTGTAATGACCACACCCAGATCGAGCATTCTGTAGGCAGCGATATCTTGGGTCAAGTGTCCTATGGTCTCCTTGAAGGAGCAGGAATAAGCTTGAATTCTCTTTGGTCAAGGCAGAGTGGACCCACTTATGTGGGCCCCCACAGGTGTTTATTACAGTCATAGAAAGGAAACAAGGGTACGTGGGAAGAGGTGACTGGGACCTCAACCTTCTCTTTGACTTTTCCTGGCAACAAAGCGAACAATTTTGATTTTCCTGCACAATCACCACAGCCCCCCAAAGAATCAAGCCACCAAACCAAGTACTGAAGGCTCAAAAATAATGAGCCTAGAGAAATTTTGGCTCTCTATCAAGGAAATCTCAGATATGGTCTGTAACAAGATGATTTTATAAGTGCTTTCAGTCGATGCTAAATAGATCTGGATTACTGGTCTCTTCTCCCCTCCCTTCCCCTCCCCTCCTCTCCCTGCCCTTCCCCTCCTTTTCCTTCCCCTCCTCTCCCTTCCCCTCCTCTCCCCTCCTCTCCCTTCCCCTCCTCTCCTCTCCTCTCCTCTCCTCTCCTCTCCTCTCCTCTCCTCTCCTCTCTTTTTCCCTCCTCTTCCCTCCTCTCTCCATCTCTTTTCTCTCCTCCTCTCCTTCCCCTACTTTCCTCATTTCCCCTCATTTTCTCTTTCCCTCTCTTCTCTTCTCTTCTCTTCTCTTCTCTTCTCTTCTCTTCTCTTCTCTTCTCTTCTCTTCTCTTCTCTCTTCATCTCTTTTTCTTCCTCTTTCATCTCTTCTCCCTCCTCTTTTATTATTCTCATTTTATGAATTACATAAAATAGGATAAGTCAAGTTCCCTTTCAATCAAGGAATACATTGAAGAATAACAGTAGTGAACATTATTTAATTGCTAAGCACTATTCTAAATGATTTATATATACTCATTAATTTACTTCTTACAATTGTGTGGAGGATCCAGTATCATTATTCCTCTTTACATAGAAGCTAAAGCTGAGAGAATTTTAGTTACTTTCTGTATATGATCTCGGCAGTGAATGTGGAAGCTGGGAGGCTACCCTATTTTCAGTGTCTGCTGTCAGAGCAAAGTTTGTAAAGATTAGAAATTCCAGGAAGAGAATCAATACTAGGTCCCAGACAGTGACTACTGGTATTTGATTACTAATATTTAAGGTATAGCATTATGCCGTTTTCTTAGGCATCTCCTAGAGACCAACCAGGCCCTCCAACATAAGTAGACAGCCTTGCTCACAATAAAGCACACAGGCATGTACCCTGGACCCGCAGAAAAAGTGGAAGGCCTGGCTCATTATAGAGACCAACCAGGCCCTCCTGCTAGAATGGAAGCTCCCAAACTCTGTACAGACTAGTCAGGCCCTTGAGCTAGAATGGAAGCTCTCAATCCCTGTAGGGATTAGGCAGGCCCTTCAGCTAAGGTAAAAGCTCTCAATCCCTGCAGGGATTAGCCAAACCCTCCTGCTAGGATAAAGGTCTCATTTACCGTAGAGAATAGAACCAAGTCCTGCAGACAAAGCAGAAGGTCTCATTCCTTTTAGAGCACAGACTCAGACCTTCCAGCAGAATAAAAGGTCTTCTTCTCCACAGAGAACACATCCAGTCCTTCCAGCAGGAGTAGAAGGTGTCATTCAACAAAGAGGGATGGGTCAGCCATTCGCTTGCTTCCTAGGGTTGCTGGAAAACGGTAACATCATGGTATTTATTTATGATATTTGCAAATGGATGATTCTGCCTAGTAATTTATGGCAGTTTCCTGGACTTTTAATCACAGAAATGGCCTTGCAAATAATTTCAGTCTGTCAGCACAAAATAAATAGATGGTATTTACCACATCAAGCTCCTAGTGCAAGTGGCTGGTAACATCTGGGAAGCAAAACAAATAGGATTAGGTAATTTTAAAAGTGCTTCATTTTTCACCCCTCCTTCACGTCTCTCTGTTCTTCATGTGATGCAGAGTGGAGTATGTGTCTCAATTAGAAGAAACAGGGAAACAGGTCATGACTGCTCAGGCAAACGGAAAAACCATTATTCTTCTGAGCCATGCTCTAACCTCCAGCTTGAGGTCAAGCTGTAGGAATAAGAGGTTCCCTGAAAGGGGAGAGCTTTTTTTTTTTTTTTTTTTTTTTTTTTTTTTTTTTTTTTTTTTTTTTTTTTTTGGTTTGAACTGTTGCCCAGCAAACATTTCTTTCTCCCCACCACCATTAATGCCTACATTTAAAGTACACATGGCCAATTTTATTACTTTCCCAGGACACTAGCCCCAAATGAAAATGAAATGAAATGCTTGCCTTGAGAGCAGGAGGACTGATCCCCCTTCAACGCTGGGTGCGGTGTCCTGTGCTTGCAATCCCAGTGCTAGGGAGGCGGAGACAGGAGGGTCTCTGCAGCTTGCATCTAAGGCTTCTCTGATAGTTCTCTGTTTTGTAATGTTTTGGGGACGTTATTGTTTGACATGTGGTTACTTTGTTTGTTTGCTTGTTTGCATTTCTAGGGCTGATGTAACAAATTGCCTAAACTTGTTGGCTTCAAGCAACAGGATTGTGTCTTCTTAGCATTCCGGACTCTGCACCTTTGGAATCCAGGTATAGACAGTACCATATTCCCAACACTTGAAGGTAAGCTCTTGAGTTTACCTGTAAATTGCCCGTGAGACCTTGGGCAATTCACAGACAATTTCTGACCCTGTATATTGTCATCTGTAAAATGGAAACATGGTGCCGGAGCGGTGCTCAGCAGTCCTGAGCACTGTCTGCTCTTGCAGAGGACCCAAGTTCGATTACCAGCACCCACAGGGTGACTTACAACCATCTGTAACTCCAGCTCCAGAGGAATTGGTGCTCTCTCCTGGCCTGCATGGACACTAGGCACACACATGGTGAAGGGACATATACACAGGCAAGACACCCATGCACACAAAATAAAACAATAGACTAAAGAAAACGGGAACCCCACCCACCTAACTGTGTTGTTGTAAAGATTTAGAGAGCTAATATAAGAAATGATGGCAGCCAGGTTCCTGGGCTCTTGGAGAGACTGGCTAGTTGTTACAAATAGAAACACAGCATATCAAGTAGCAAACACTTGAAATATCCTTCCTCAGAAAATACACAGGACATTTGGACTTGGCAGAATCTGAAATGTTCATGTAAAGGCTCTGTCAGTCCTTGCAGTCATCTTGCCAAAATAAATAAGAGGCAGGATCAATGCTGCCACTCTTGCCCTACTTAGACAGACATCACTAATTGATCTCAGAAAGTTCTCTGAATGGGGCTCTAGAATCCTTTCAGGACAGTTGTTGAGACAGTCATTAGGAATTAGTCAGAATTGGCACTTAGGGCAACAATCTATTTTTCATTTGTCTAGACTGTTAACAAGGCTCATGATGATGGAATGTCCTAGGATCTGGTGACCTTACAGGGTCATACAGGTAACAGTGTGCATCGTTTCTCTATACCCTGAAGTTTCATATAGAGGTACGAAAGCTTTATTGACTTTATTTAAAACAATTTCTCTTCCTAAGAGTTTATCATTATTACTGCTAGAAATCTTTAGGGAATGAGAGTGGAGACTTAATGCCCAGGAGATCAAGGGGATCTTGGAGAAATAGCACATAAAGTGCAGGTGAGGTCTCCCATCTATGTGGTTTCGGGGACGGCAACTTCCAGACACTACCCCCTCCTTAGTTCCTCTAACTTTAATTTTAGTCCTAAAATCAGAGATTCCCCTCTTTTCCTGGGGGCGGGGGAATCAGTTGTTCTACTCAGACCAAAAAGAAAACAAACACACACAGCTGGCCCTTCCCACGTCTCCCCATACTGGATAGACATGAAACTACATACATTTGCTTATCTTTTCCTTTCACACATGGGCTTACTCTAGGCTTGCAAAAGGAATGTGCTGCAAAAAAGGGAACCAATGTGTGTGAAGGAACACTTCACACACGCACACATGCATGCACACATGCACACATGCACACATGTGCGCGCCACCCACATGTAGGTGGGGAGGGAGACTGAAATCCAAAGGATGATTGAGAGAACTTGGCAGGGAAAGCGACTCCTTCCAACCATTTAACACGCCCACATTAATCCACTTGGGTGATCAAATGCCAACGACAAAGAGAGTTACAACTTTTTCCAGGTCAAGAAATGTAATTGCTTGAAGAAAATTTTGGCAAAAATAAGGAGTAAAGCAAGCAAAGAGAGTCAACGAAAGGCAGGACACGCTGTTTGGGCAGCCGGTGGACATCTTGCCTTTTTTTCCATTTAAAGGGAAATAGTGGGGCAGGGAGAAATCATCTTAATTTGCACAAGTAATAGAAAACTGGTCGTCTCCCCACTGCCAGTGCTTCTCCGCCGTTTCCTGGAAGAAGTCACAGAGGTCAGACAAGGAGAGGGTTAATTCTCCTAACTGGGTAAGTCCAGTGCTAGTTGGAAGCAGCTTGAATTGGCGAGCCTTGTCTGGCTCTAATCCAGGAGCTCAGTCGAAGGAGAGTTTCACTTCTTGATTTTCATCCAGAGATATTACAGCCTCAGAAGAGCACTCTTACCCAGAGGGCTTCGGCTGGAGTCACCATGCTTGACTCTGGAGATGCGAAGGGTCAGATGGCCATTTGACAACATGAGACCTGCCAGGCCAGCTTATTTCAGAGGGTTGGTGACAAAATCGACTCTTACTTCCCTTCAAGAGAGCAGTCCCCCCCTCCCCCCGTTTTGTGGTGTTTTTGTTCATCTGGAGCAGAAAAAAAAAAAAAAAAACCAACAAAACCAACACCCTCTACCCCCAATAAAAAAAACACCAAAAACCCCAAATCAAAACAAAACCCCAGAGGATTTCACAAAAATCACAAAGAAAGAGAGGCCCAAGCTAATTTTAACATCAAATCCTTACCCTGGGCAGAGAAGTAAGGCATTGTTGGTCCCTGTTCAAGTCCTCCTGTCTGTGGGAATGAGTTCACGCTTTTTAATAAAGGGAGGCAGTAAAACCTCAATGCATCACCGAACTAAGTGAAAACTATGACACAGCCTAAATGATGATAGTGAGAAAGGGTGAAGGTTTAGGGAAGAAGGGGAAGAAAGCAGAGCCGATTCTGATTTGCATCGGTCCTGTTTTCTTCTTTTGAACTGGTGCAGCGAAGAGCATTGAATGATGTGAACGGTGACAGTGGCCTTTCAAATGGCCCTCCTTTGCCGCTTTCCTTCTTTTTGTCCATTCCCTCCTTCCTCTTTCACCTCCTCTCTGTATTCATTAAGGCCTGTAGCCCCCCTTTTTCTGCCCTCCTCTCAGTACTAAGTAGAGGGAGTTGCTTCCAGCAGCTTAGCTCTGATAATAAACCTCTTGTGTGGTAACCCCATTTATTCTTAGATACACACAACCTGTTTTGAATGGGGCTGTAGAGTGAAACTCAAATAGTATTAACCACTCCTTTCAGAGACTGTTGAATGCGGGCTTGAGTTCTCCAAATCAAGTTTCAGTGGCTGGCTTCTTTGAACAAAGTGCAAAGGAATTCCCAATAATAAGTGTAACAAGACGGAGAAAATTTTATTCAGCCGCGTTCCTCTCAAGGAAGGCGCTGCGTGTGTTTGAGAGAATTACTTTGATAAGCCACTTTGGCTGGGGATTAAACCCTCAAAGTAAGCAAGAACAAAAAGTGCTCACAAAACTGCTTCTGAAGGAGGAGGGGTTCCTGGTGCTTGTGAAGGCCTTTGTTTTGCTGAATTCGGGGATTGGTTGGATTGCCAGTCAGGAGCGGGAGGAGAGAAGAACTTCAGACTGGAGAAAGGAGGAAGTTCATGTACTTTCGGGGAACCTTAAAAGGAGAGAATCTGACAAAGGACATGAAGCCAGGGATGCTCCGCTCTAGAGGCTCCTGAGCTGAGACCTGTGTGTGAGCAGTCGTTTACCACGAGAATCTGAAACATGTGAAAAATACACAACAGTATCACAAAAGTCCATCCACAAATCTGGCCAGTTTTCTTCATGTGTCTTCAATGTACTTTAAAAAGCTTTTCTTTTGAAGCAAATTCAAGGGTGGTTTCAAAAAAAAAAAAAAAAAAACAAAAACCAAAATCTTTGCTGGAACTTCTTCTTGCTGTGGTCTGTTCTTCATGGTGCACAACTATCTCATAAAATGTCCATCTTTGAGACAGAGAACATCCTGCTCTGTTCCAGGCTAAGCATGGTGACAATAACCAATGCGTATGTGGCCCCTGGACCCGGATAGTGAGTTTTCTAGTTTGCTTTCTGTTGCTGTAATGAATCATCCTGACCAAAAGTGATTTGGCGCTGGAAAAGGGTTTATCTGGCATCTATTTCCAGATCTCAGCCCATCATTTCTGGAACCCGAAGGCAGGAACTGAGCAAGAATGCTACCTGCTAGTGTCAAGTTGGGAGCTTAGGCCCCAGCCCCTCACATCTATCCCAGCCCCCAGGCCTGGTATGGACTCCAAATCTCAGCAGACCAGGTCCTAACCCCTCCCTGGGGATGGGGTCAGGACCACTTTCCCCAGGGTATTTAAATGAGCCCCCAAAAGGGGAACACGTGGTTTCTTTTTTTTTTTTTTCACCCATTGCACGCTTATTTGGTGCTCCTTCTCGGGGCCACCCAAGAGCGCAGAACTCCCATTAAACTTGGATATTTTTAAATTTGGCTTGTTTTGATTTGGCTTGATTGGGAATTTTGCGTTGGCAAAAATGGAGCTTGCTTTAGGAAATATTCCTAACACCTAGTACCCCTACTGTCTTGCTCTTTTGCTTGTTCACACACAGATTGATGCTTAGACATCATACTTAAGATAGTCCAGGACTCCCTACTCATGGATGACAGCAGTCTGTGGTTAAGGCAATCCCTTGAATACATTCTCACAGGCCACTCTAACTCAGGGAATTCCTCCATAGAGGGTTTCTTCTCAGATGACTCTGGCCTATAGTAAGTTGACAATTGTAGGTAGCTAGGACACTCTACCTCCTGTCAACTTGAAGCATAAGCATGCCACTTTTAAACTGTTGACTTTTAATTCCTTGTCCCCTAGATAAAATGTAAAACACAGCGCAACTTTAAAAGTCCCATAATTTTTAAAAATGCAAATGCTTTTAAGATTCAATGTCTCTTTAAAAGTCCAAAGTCTCTTAAGTCTGAGCTCATATAAAACCAAGAACCAAGTTAAATACTTCCTTATTCCAAAATAAAAGAACTAGGGCATTAAAACAATCAAATCAAAGCAAATCCAATATCTAGAAGCATAAACTGAAGTTCTATAGCTCAGAGTCCAACACCAGGCATCCACTTATGATCTTCTGGGTAGCCTTGATTGTCCTGGAACTAACTCTGTAGACCAGGCTTGCCTCAAACTCAGAAGCCACCTGACTCTGCCTCTCATCTGATTATCTGTCTTATATAGCTCAGGACCACTGACAGTGAGCTTCTATTGTAACAATGACCAACAGGGCCTGTTTGTTGAGGTTTCTGTCCCGCCCAGTACCCCACAGCTGGCAAGCTCCAAAGAAATAACACAGAGATCTCTATAAGTTATAAAGCTGATTGGCCCATTAGCTCTAGCCTCTTACTGGCTAACTCTCACATCTTGATTAACGTGTTTTTCTGATCTATTTTAGCCATGTGGCTCAGTACCTTTTTCAGTGAGGCAGATCACATCCTGCTGCTTCAGTGATTTGGGCAGGAGTGGGAGGAATCACCTTCCTCCTTCCCAGAATTCTCCTGTTCTCTTTACATCATTTCTACTTCCTGTCTGGTTTTCCCACCTTTACTTTCTGCCTGGCCAATCAGCATTTATTTAAAACATGATTGACAGAATACAGACAATTCTCCCGCACCATTCTATAACAGTCCCCATAGACATGCCCAAAGGCCAATCTGATCTAGGCATATCCTCAACAGAGACTTTACACTATGGTGACTGTAGGCAGTGTCTATTAAAACTGCTAAACAGTCAGCACTTGGGAGGCAGAAGCAGGCAGATCTCTGTGTTTGAGGACAGCCTGGTCTACAGTGAGTTCCAGGACAGCCAGTGCTACACAGAGAAACTTTGTCTTGAAAACAACAAAAATAAAAACAAAAGGCAAAGCAAAACAAAGAAAGATAAACAAACAAACAAAATTAAAACTAACTAAGAAAATGAGGATAATAATAATAATAATAAAGATTTGTTCAAAGAAAAGTATGATTTACAAAAGAAAGGGCTTAAACATCTATATACTGATGTATTTGGACTTTTTCTGCTTTTCATGTCTTGAAAAACACCTCCAAGGCCTGCCTGCCCCTTTCTGAACAGAAACAGAGAAGGGGATGGGATGAGGGCTGTAGAAGTAACGGGAGGAAAAAAGGGAGGAGAAACTGTGATTGGGATTCAAAAGAAATGGAGGAAAAAAAGGGAGGAGAAACTGTGATTGGGATTCAAAAGAAATGAAAAATTTTAATTAATAAATAGTATTATTCCAAGGCTATTGGGATGGTATAGCAGGAAAAGACTCTAACTCCAAGTCTGACAAATTGAGTTTCATCTCTGAGATCCATATGGTGGAAAGAGAGAGCCATTCCTATGCTCTAATCTCCACAGGGGTACAATACACACAGCAAATAACAACAGCCACCTCCAAGACATGGCCATCCACTAAATGAATTGTCTAGGTGATATAAAAAGGATACTCAGTGGGGAGTCAGCTCCTTCCTTATGACACAGCTATCAGCGAGTGGGCACATATCCATCTTTCTGAGTATTGGGTTCAAATATTTTCGAATTCCCAGAGTTGAAATGGTCAAATGTGTGAAATACAGAGAATATATTTTCAAATAGGTGCTTCATAAACATGAGCTATAGAGTTGATGTTATTGAAAAGAACTCTTGTTTATACCCCTGAACCAAAAAGACTTCATCTTTCAGACTCAAGGTCTTAACAAGGGATTCCTGTGTAGGGCATCAAAATTTAACAAAAGCATTTACTGTAATATTTGTGCATCATAGGCCCTGTTTTCTGGCTGCCTTGGTTTGATCATTGCTTTGTAGGATTTCTAAATTAGCCTCTGAAAAGGCTAGCAATTTTCAACACCAGCAAGTCTTGATTTTTCAAAAAAAATTTAGGTTTATATTTGCTGTAATTGGTCAGAGCAAACATATAGCTAATATTGTCTTATGTCATAATCTATTCTATCAGGGACAGTTCTTGTTACTCAAGAACTCCTTCATTAGTGAACTTCTTTCTTAAAGTCCAACTCAGCTCAGAACATTCAAGGAACTTGAAGCTTTTGTGGCATTTACCTCTACATGTTATATCTATTTAGCTTTTATCTCAAGCTGGTTCCAAAAAGAATCCAATTTTATCATTGTCATTGTAGAAAACACATATCTTATCTCACAGGGAGTAGAAGACATTGTATGCCTGAGCCGAATATGAATGACTGTGGGAACACAGGTGGAGTTTTATCCATGTATCGTGTTCTGATGGGCTAATAGTTTTTTTTAACAGTATCAAAACGAAGGAACATCATAAATCAAGTACTTTAAAAATGAATTGATTGAAAAGGGGAATAATAAGGGGACATCTAAGTGAAGAGAAGATGAGGGCAGAGATAGGAGGTGTTGAGGGGCAGCTAACACTAAGAATATTTGAAAAAGTCAACATGGAAACTAATTATAAGATTATATATATATACATATATATATACATGTATATGTTCATGTGTGTGTATATATTTCACATAAAAGTGCTTAATTTTGGTTACCCTGCTGTGCTGGATAGTTTTATGCCAACTTGACGCGAGCTAAAGTCACCCGAGAGGAGGGAACATCAATTAAGGAAATGCCTCCGTAAGATCGGGAGGTAGGCAAGCCTGTATGGCATTTTCTTAATTAATGATCGATGGGGGAGGGTCCCGCTCACCATGGGTGGTGGAGTCTTTGGACTGTGGTCCTGGGTTCTATAAGAAAACAGGCTGAGTAAGCCATGATGTGCAAGCCAGTAAACAGCACCCCTTTGTGGCCTCTATGGCAGCTCTTGCTTCCAGGAGATGATACAGAGTTCAAGGTCCTGTCCAGACTTCCTCTGATGATTGAAGGCACTGTGGAAGTGTAAGCTGAACAACCCCTTTCCTCCCCAAGTTGCTTTGGCCATGGTGTTTCGTCACAGCAATAGTAACCCTAACTGGGGCACCTGCACAGGGAATACTACTTCTCCCAGAAGCTATAGATTGCCCAACGAAAACCCCACATTTCAAGTGTGGGATAGTTTCATTTGATTTTTGGCCCAGGGTGCTCAGAAGCCCTCCAAATGATATAGAATATTGCCATTGCTCTCAGATGTCTACGGAAACCTGATGGCAAGAGCCTGTTGCTGAAGACACTGTACACTTTGGACGCAGGACATGAAGGAATCAAGTTGACATGGACAAGGAAGCAACCTCTGGTGCCTGGGTTTCGTAGACATGGAAAGTGTTCTGTAGACTGCTTGGGGAAAGTCCATCAGCAGTCTTACCTAGCTGTGAGCTCTGTGTACTATTATAATACTACCATGACAAGATATGGCCACTGGTACAATAGTGGCATGAATATTATAGGGGGGGAATTTGACTTTTGGATTGGATTTAAGGCTGGCTTCATAGGAAGAAGCATGTACCCGGTACTGCAAATTTAGCTAAGAGCCCATGATTTGGGAGTTCATAGACCCTGAATGTAAATAATAATAGTATATGTACTATTATCTGCTAAATTGGCTTAGTATCAACCTGCTCACTAAATTAATCTCTCTATACCTGTTGAATAGTGCAGCCATCAGAATGCATCAGAGAAACCTTCTTGTGCAGTGGATGGTGTAAACGGGTCATTAGTATAAGCAGCCACCTCCCTAAACATTCAGGAACTATTCTGGAAGATGGCTCGAAAATATTGTATGAGCCAGGGGTTGGGGAAACCACAGGGAAAGTGTCTTTTGGACACGACAGGAGTGCTGCATTCATGAGCCCACAGCAGCTGTGGTTGTCTGCTCAAGACCCACACAAGACCAAACATTCTAGCGTGGAAGTGGAGGGGATTATGAATCATCATACCTAACTAAGGAGTTATTGACTACTGATGGTTTCTGGAAGAGGAGGAGTCAGTTTTCCTCAAGAGTGTGGCCCCTGGGAGGTTGCCCAGGCTCCAGTGGATGGCTCCGTACCCACGAGTGGATGGGCATCACTCAGGTTGGACTCAGTGCTCGTTAACCAAACCAAAAGCACCAGTCGTCTAATACTAAATAACACATTCTGGAACTTGGCAACTTGAAACATTAGTTTTATTTCATTCATTTTATTATTATAGCTCATTAAGTGTTTGGCTAGCATACAAATAAGTGGGGTTCACTGTGATATTTTGTATGCTATTACATTTTCTTCTTATTTACCCACCACTGCCCTACCGGTGGCTTTTCTCTCTTTTGCTCATCTCTTCCTCTCATGAAACAGTTCTTTCTTCTTTCTTATGCCCCCTATATTGTTATCCCCACTTGTTCCCTACTTCTCCCTCCTCTTCATCCATAGTTCCCTCTCTACTTCATGTTATACACATGAACTTAAACATGAATTACACACATGAAAGAAACATGTATTTGTCTAAGTCTGGTTTGTTTAACTTAACATCCTCTCTGTCTAGCTGCATCCATTTTCTGCAAATGTTGTCACGTGAATCCTCTTTACAAGCGAATAAACTCTACTGTGTTTGTGTGACATATTTTCTTTTCCTTTCTGAGACAGAATCTTACTCCGTGTCCTAAGCTAACCTGTACCTCAGTATGTAGCACAGGCTGACTTCAAACTCAGCAATCCTCCTGCCTTGGCTTCTTGAGTCCTGATTATCAGCAGAAACCACCGTATTTTGTATTTTCTTCATTGATTGATTGATGGATGTCTAGGTTGGTCCCATCTTGAGCATTCTAAATAGTGCAGCAGTGAACATGGATGAGCAAGTACCTCTGAGGTGTGATGGCGTAGAATGCTTTGAGTATATATATCCAGGGATGTTGCAGCTTCATCACATTGTAATTTTGGTTTTAGTTTTTTCTTTTAATTGTCATTTGAGGAACCTTCAAACTGATTTCCATGGTGACTGTGCAAGGTTGCATCCCACCAATAGTGAACAGGACCCTCTTTCCTTGGCATCTGCTCCTCACTAGTATTTGTTATCCATTATCATCTGGATGCTAGCCAGCCTGCCTGCTGCTAGATGGAATCTCAATATAATTTTAGTTTATATTTCTCTAATGACTGTATCCCTGGCTGACCTGGAACTTAATACATAAACCCAGCTGGTCTCAAACTCAGAGATCTTCCTGTCCCTGTCTCTCAAGTGCTGGGATTAAAGTTGTCTTCCTTAAGAGTTACCTATTTGGGGTGGGGGCATGTGGAGTGATGGTATCACAGTTAAAAGCATTTATTGTTTGTGGTGGTGTGAAAGGAAATGACCCCCCCAAAAGGAGGGGCACTATTTGGAGGTGTGGCCTTATTGGAGTGGGTGTGGTCTTTTTATTTAATTAATTTTTTATTAAAAATTTCTGCCTCCTCCCTGCCTCCTATTTACCTCCCCTTCCCCCCACTCCCCTCCCTCTCCTCCAGTCCAAAGAGCAGTAAGGGTTCCCTGTCCTGTGGGAAGTCTGAGGTCCTCCCTCCTCCATCCAGGCCTAGGAAGGTGAGCATCCAAACAGGCTAGCCCCCCCACCAAAGCCAGTACATGCAGTAGGATCAAAACCCAATGCCATTATTCTTGGCTTCTCAGAAGCTCTCATTGTACGCCGTGTTCAGGGAGTCCAGTTTTATCCCATGCTTTTTCAGTCCCAGTCCGGCTGGCCTTGGTGAGCTCCCATTAGATCAGCCCCACCATCTCAGTGGGTGGGTGCACCCCTCGCGGTCCTGACTTCCTTGGTCGTGTTCTCCCTCCTTCTGCTCCTCATTTGGACCTTGGGAGCTCAGTCCAGTGCTCCAATGTGGGGCTCTGTCTCTATCTCCATCCATTGCCAGTTCTATGGTGATATGCAAGATATTCATCAGTATGGCTATAGGATCGGGCCATTTCAGGCTCCCTCTCCTCAGCTGCCCAAGGAACTATCTGGGGACATCTCCCTGGACACCTGGGAACCCCTCTAGAGTCAAACCTTAAAATGGCTCCCTTAATTAAGATATATACTTCCCTGCTCTCATATCCACCCTTCCTTTATCCCAACCATCCCATTCCCCCAAGCTCTCTCCATCTTCCCATTCACATTTTTCTCTCCCCATCTCCCTTAGCCCCATCCTACCCCACCCCAAGTTCCCAATTTTTGCCTGGCAATCTTGTCCACTTCCAATATCCAGGAGGATAACTATATGTTTTTCTTTGGGTTCACCTTCTTATTTAGCTTCTCTAGGATCACGGATTATAGGCTCAATGTCCTTTATTTATGGCTAGAAATCAATTATGAGTGAGTACATCACATGTTCATCTTTTTGGGTCTGGGTTACCTCACTCAGGATAGTGTTTTCTATTTCCGTGGGTGTGGTCTTATTGGAGGATGTGTGTCACTGGGGAGGCAGGCTTTGAGGTCTCATATATTCTCAAGATACACCCAGCCTTTCAGTTCACTTCCTGTTTCCTTTGGATCTAGATGAAAGGACTCTCAGTTTCAGCACCATATCTGCCTTCATGCTGCCTGCTTCCCATCATGATGATCATGGAATAAACTTTTGAACTGTAAGTGAGCCATCCTAAGTAAATGTTTTCCTTTTTAAGACTTGACATGGTCAGGATGTCTCTCCACAGCAATAGAAACCCTGCCTAAGATATCACTCTTGTAGAGGACCTGGGTTCAATTCTAAGCACATATGGTGTCACACAACCATCTGTTACTCCAGTTCTAGTGGATACAATGCTTTCTTCTGATCTCCACAGGTATCAGGCACACACATGGCAC
The DNA here is from genome assembly GCF_903992535.2 of Arvicola amphibius. Taxonomy (NCBI): domain Eukaryota; kingdom Metazoa; phylum Chordata; class Mammalia; order Rodentia; family Cricetidae; genus Arvicola; species Arvicola amphibius. The sequence continues at coordinate 79,954,905 of NC_052047.1, forward strand.
ACATACATATATGCAGGCAAAATACTCATATGCATAAAATAAGTCAATATAAAAAATTTAAAAAGAACCATTCAATGTACTAGTCTATTTCTTGAGTATACGATTTTGCGGTGCTTGCATTTTGGCTTGCATTATACATGTGGGTGTCAGTCTCCTATCATACACACAGGTGGTGGAGATTTCCTCCAATTGTTAGGATGTGTCTCAACTCTGCTGATTATGCCCTTTGCTGTGTAGATGATGACATCACACCATCTTATTTGTCAACTGGGATAATTTTCTATCCTACCAAAGTCTTTTCCAGAAAATCCTTACATGTTCTAGTTTGTGTTCTTCTCTCTCATTTTCAGAGTTTTAGGTCTTACATTGAGGTTTTTGATCCACTTTGAATTGATTTTTTTGTACAGTTCTAGCTCAAGATATCTTGAAAGACTTGGCTGAGGCTGTGTGTTCACTTGAGATTCTCTATGTGGCTATGACTAAACTCTTCCTTTTCTCATTGGGTGGTCATTTCATTTCTCATTCCAGACTGTTTATGGCCTAACACTTGGGTTTTGTGATCAGACCTGGCCTCTGAGAACCGCCTTGGTCTAGTTTCAGAGTTATATAATAATTGCCTTTACTTAAAGCAAAGCATGAAGACCAGCTCATATTCAATGGGAGAGGTTACATGAAAACCATTGATTGCATCTGAGCAAGGTGTCTAGAGAGGTAAGTCAATTCTTTTTTAAGCATTACAATCATTTTTAACACAGAACAATATCTGGGATATGTAATCAGTCTTTTTGTGATAGCCAGGGTACCAATGAGTGGATTGATCCAGAGTGAAGAATTCAGGACTCCGCCTCTGCATTTCCTTCTCTTTGCCTTATTTTCCAGGAGAACCCGGCTTTGAGTCCAACTGTAGCATGGGTCCTTTCTAATGGTTGAGTGAGCTCTATCAACAGGAAATTCTCTCGGCGGTGATGCTTTCCAGGATAATCTGATCAGTGTTTACCATTCTGTCTGATGACACTCAGATCTGTGTCATCAAGAAAACCAGTCACTGAGCACCAACAAGCTCCTCAGACACTTAAGAGTTGAAGGAATAACAGTGTTACGACTGAAATTGTTACTGTTTCCTGAACTTGGGTGGAGAAAAGGACTGGGTGTGTCTCCAGTTAGAAGAATTGCAAGAGGGGTCATGGGATTAGCTTTCAAGATGTTTCTTTTCTTCTTCTCTTTATATAAAGTTGTTACTTTTCTGAGCCTATCAGTGTTTAAAATAGGCTCATGCCAGGAAAGAAACCAAAGGTAGACTCATGGTACGCTGACACAAACCAGTGATTAGGCACCCCAGGGCCTTGGACTCTAATCCAAACTGAGTCTACATGGCTGGTATACGGCAGCTGAATCAAGTAATTTCTCAGAACTCAGTGCTCTTGCCTTTAAAGTTGGACATTTTCACTAAATTCAGAATACCTAAAATCTATTCCTTTGACCAATGGGAGTCTAAGTGAACCCAGTAGGTGCTTTAGAGAACAAATGCTTGCTGGTCAAAAGAATTTAAAATACTTCTGACTATCCACTACATGCATACTGGAGTTCCTGGATTGCAAGGGGTTAAATATGGTTGAGTAGCAGAACGTAAAATCTGTTTAGCTTCCAGAATAGCTATCATAGTTGTCTCTGTTCATTAATGTTCATCACATTTAGAGAAACTCACAGAGTGTTACTGGTTTTAGATTCAGATTCAGTATAGGCACCAGTTTGCTCTTCAGAAGTGTTTCTGTATGCTCTTTGTAAAATTTGTAGTCAGTCAACTGCCTTTTATCCTTAACATGGTATCTTGAATACAAGATATGGTATCTTACAATGTAAGATTCAAATCTCTCCATGCCCCATTGTTGACACATCTGTTATAATGTTTCCTAATCCTGTAATTGCACAGAGATTCTATGTATTTGGGGAAGTTAGCACGCTCACATTAAACTGTAAAGTGTGTTATTCTTTTCTTTTGCCTCCTACTTATCTCAGAATTTATCGTTCTGATACAAAGCAATGATATGGGTTTGCAGTTTGAATATGACTTTCTGAAAACGGAATGTAAATTAGCAGACAGGGGAAGCTGTCTGTGTAACTGTTCAATTCTATCAGTCATGTTAAAGGCCATTAATCTTGTAAGAAGCTAGCTAAAGCTATAGAGAGCCATGCGAAGCCAAAGGCTTGAAGAAATACCTAGTGGCTCATCTTCTTTGCTAGTTGTCATGGTGGAATTCTCAAGGAGGAGGAAAAGAATAAGATATTACTGAAGCTATAGTAGCAGCTATTTCCTCTTTTGATTTAATAAATTATGAATAGAATATAAAATATGCTAGAGTCATATGTAACATACTTTTTTGACAAAGAAAAGTTTTATTGTGGGCATGAAGTTTAGCTAATCACGTGTACATACAAGTGCAAACGTTTAAGCTAATTATTGTCTTTGTTTTCAGAGTTGAGAAGTTAAATGGGTGGTCAAATATAACAAGACTACATTAACCTCACCACGCTCTGTAACTCGATCCTCACAGCTCATGTTTATTAGAGACTTTTTTCTTTCTGTGTCGACATAATTCTTTGAGGTTATTGCCTGACTGTATGCATTTGAGACCAAGTTTATTTTAGGTACTGAGATGATAAAGTAATAATACTTTTGAATATTGCGGAAATTCTATAAGATACTGAATACAACATTAACCCGTTTCACCTAGACTGTCAACTTGAACCCTGTAGAAACTGCTGGCTTTTCACAGTTGATCCTTTGTGGTCACTTTCTCTTCAGGAGATTCTGCATTATGGTATTGAATAAAAGCCTTGAGCCAATTGGTCTTTGAGGGTCTTTGCAACTTTAACATGGCAACACTGAGCAAAATAAAATACCAGAAAAGACTTTAATTTAATCGTCCAGAGCAGTTATAAAATCGGCTTTAATGTGGTAACACAAATGATTAAGAAAACCCTTAAAATAGCTCTATGTTCTCTGATCTGACTTTTTTATCTGAAGTCCCCTGGGCATGGTTCTGGTCCTGGTCCTGTAGTTTTGCCATAAAGATGTTTGCTATGAAGGACCTTGGTGTTATGCCACACTTGAGTTCAGCTGTAACTTATTCTCTTCATTATGTAAGGCAGATTACATAACCAGAGTTTCAGTTTCTTTATCTTCAGAAGGCCGATGCGATGGACATTTCCCCATCTGCTCACTGTGAGGGTTCAATGTGTTATTGTGGGAGCGAGTGCAGAATGAGTTCTCAGAGTGGTTCCTTGGTTTGCATCTGGCGTAGAGAGTGGCTAACGTGATCGCTTTTCTCTGGGAGCCTTTGGTGGCTCTCCTTGTCATCACCCGTGCGCTCCTCTTGGGTTTAGCTTCTTTTCAGTATTTTCCCTCCAATGGCATCTCTCCAAGATTATGCACATGTTCACACCCTTTCTTTGTTAGCTAATACCATTGAAAACCTGTTCGATGCCAAATGATACCTCATTCTATCCAGACTGTTATCTTGAACTCTAGAAACTGCTGGTCTATCACTGAACATTCCTAGGCTGGCCTGGAAATTCCTTGTAGCCTAGTCTAGTCTCACATTCAGGGCAAAGCTCCTGCCCAGCCTCTTAAGTACTGGGATTGAAAGTGTGAGCCACCACACCCAGACTTTCCTGCAGCCTCAGAAAGACAAATACTGACAGTTTTCTCTTATTTATGACTTCTAGCTCTTACATAGACACGTCAAATCACAGCATACATATATGTATGGCATGGGAGTAGAAAAATTACCTAGGTGGTCAAAGGAGAGTAATGGGAGAGATGAAAATGCAAGCATGGGGATCAGGGAAAATATGTTCAATTAGCCATGGAAATGTGGACAATACAAAGACCAACCCATCTTGAGAACATTTTTCCAGAAGTTTGGTCTACACCCTTCTCCCAGGGGAGGGTACACTCATCCCTGCACTTCAGGCTTGGGAAGTTGGGATTTGCCTATTCCTCTTAGGAAGATTGCGGGAAAAGGCCATGCTTATTTGATGTGCCACCTACAGGGGGTGAATTATGTTAAAACGGATTGGTGGGTAGAAGGCTCAAATAGGGCAAAATTGAGCTCTTTTCCCTCTCAGCTCAATGTTTTATCCAGAGATTGCTCTGCTAGTCCTATTGCTATCACTGTGACAAAGCACTGAGGAAATCAATATGAGGAGCAAAGGGCGTCTGGGCTCACAGTTTCAAAGGCTCCAGTCCATCCCACGGTTCTGTCCTTGAGTTCTGTTGGTTCTGGGCCAGTGGTAAGGCAAAATCTTAATAACCGGAATCGCACGGCAGACCCAAGCTGCCCATCTGTGGGTGGCCAAAGTTGCGGGGGTCGGGGAGAAGGGGACGAGAGGAAGGATCAGGACGGCATATACCCACCAGTGACTTGCGTCCTCCAACTAGCAGCACTTGAGCTCTTCAGGGGATTCATGCGGCTACACATATGCACCACACATATCCTAACCACAGCTAAGCAGAACTGCAATCCGAGGAATAATAAGCTTTGGGGCCACATTTCCAATCAAATCCACAACAATTGCTTATTTATTTGTGTTGCAAGTGAGTCACTCCAATCAGATGGGGGATGGTAATAGTATCGGAGATGGTCATAAAGTATCTTTCTTTAATAGTTTAAAGAGGCCACCAAGGGAACAATACTGGAAAGGAATTTCTATAGTGGAGACATCCAGAGAGTGAGCACATCTCTGACCGGCAGCTTTGGATTCCACGCTTACACAACATCTCCAACAAACAACAATCGTCTGGTTTTTATAAACAATAGGACGAGGAAGAAAGGAATTGAGTTTTCTGTTGCTGACAACTTGGGAAATGGTACATGGATGGGGGATAAAACACAGGCTGACCTGGGTATGAGGATGCTTCTAGAGTCACCGCTGGGCTCACGGAGACTTACAGCTTTCGCCAATGGCTTTGTTCTTCCTGGAAGAGAGGCAGGCAGAGTATTTTTATCTTTGTAAATCTGTATCTTGAGTCTAGGCAAACTGAGGGAGAGCCTGCATCTGTTGTTTCTTAATTACCTTCAACTCAACAATCTTCCAGATTTTCCTAAGTCACATTCTGTTCTCCACAGCCCAAAGCTGGCAGTAGTTAACGTGCTGTTGCCAGTGAAGAAATTTATTAAAAGCCAAAACAAACTTTCATGTCGGATCACAGTTATTTTCATAAAGTAAGGAGCATTCTGGGACACCTAATAGGGCAAAGTAACGGGCTCCTTTAGCTTGAATCAGCTTAGCCTAACGGTGAGCTGACTACTGTTTCCTCATTTTCAGTAGCCAGCCTGGGACTGTGAGAACATTGGTTTATGTTGGTAGCAGAGCCTGTGCCGTGTCTGAGATCCACAGCTTTGAGTCAGATGAGCATTCAAGAAGAATAAGCAAGAAGACACCAGAGAGATGTTGGAGTTACACGGTCTTTTTCCAGAATGGCAACCATTCCTCATTTGTTTGCTAAATTTTTAGTCTCTAGCCTTTGATGAAAGGATTCGGGAATATCAGTATTTACTTGATGTGGTGGGAGAAATATGTTTTCCATCCATAAAGAGGCTAATGACTCTTCTGCTGTTTCTAGCTGAGTGATCTGCTTCTAACAGGGCTGGCCTCCGCTGTCCTTATTGAGAGAGTTCTTGCCTGCAGCTTGCTGGTGCCATTTGCATGCTAATCATTTCTGTAATTGATCTTGCCAGGTCTTTTCAAACCTTGTAGGAGGCAGTGGCCTGCTGCTCCTAAATTAACTAAGGACTGCAGAGTAGGCCTCCCTGGAGAGGAGCTGGGTCACATGAGTTGCCAGGCAGCATCAGTTCCTCTATCCAACTGTGCCCCGTGACCCTACACTGGAGGATTCTGGTCTGTGTGCAGGTAAAGTAGCCTTTAGGGCAATATAGAGATTGTGGTTTAGGTCCCTACGAGTTCACTATTGCCAAAATGAGTACGAGAAAATTAATGCTGTTTCTTTCCTTGTGTTATTAGAAGAGCAGGTGGTGGAACCAGTCAGGAAGCAGGCGCTCGTCACACATTTAGATTACGTGCTGGAAGGGGCTTCCATTCGTGCTGGGTCATTAATGTAGGACTGGAAGACAAGGGGGACAGTTTCTAAGTTTGATCAAAGATCTGAAAACAACCCTGACGACAGGGCCAATATGTTGATTATTCTTGGCTTATAGAATGACAGAACTTCACGAAACGATACACACTTCGTATTTCCAGCGTCATAGTCAGGTTTCTTTGGCTGTGATGAAATCCCTGAGGTGAAGAACCTGTAAAGAGAAGAGACTGATGGCTAGCAGACACTTCTGGAGGTGTGAGGGCATGGTGATAGCCTCTGTTTGGCTCCAGCAGAGCCTCGTGACAGATGGTGTCACAAGCATGGAAGGAGCGACAAGCAGTACAGGCAGAAGACAGATTCAGCCAGGTGCCAGTCTCCCTTAGAACTTCCATTCTTGTGGCCATGGCTCCACTCTATAGGTCTAGCTTTGTCTCTTCTGAGGGCAAGGCCCCCAAGACATAATGGCTGTCCATGTTTGTCATGGATGTTTGGTCCAGTTTTGGTACCGGCTCATGGTACCTTGGGGACATGCTCAAGCCATATCCAAACCATAGCACCCATGCCCAAATTCTCCAAAACAGAAATGAAAATCCATGGGAGTGTAATGGCTCACCTAAAGCTGCATTCTGTAAGTAGGCTCCGGCAGCTAGGTGAGGCTATTGAAATCAAAATTAATCAAAATGGGAACTTCCGTTTCTCTGCCTTGCTGGTTATGTTTCAAGTGCTCGGAGGCCATGTTTGACCAGCAGCTACCATATTGGGCATCGTTTTTTTTTTTTTTGTTTGTTTGTTTTTGATTTTGTTAAAAAAAAGATGGTTTTGCTCTGGAGTCTTATGATTCCTTCCTTCTCCCATTCATAATTTTTTACCTATAATTGTCACAATTTACAGAGAAAGGACACTTTTAGGTTAATGCAAACTTTGTTTTATTTCCTCCCTCCCTGAGGAAGTGGGAGGGGTATGCTTACCCACATTTCCTAGCTGTACCGCTTCTCTTACTTTCTTTCCTATGACATAGAATGGCTGAAGCCTGGCTTAGTAATGTGCTTTCTTTGACTTAAAGTACAAGTCTTTCTTTACAGCTAATATTGATCGAGCAGTGAATTCCTTACAGAACCCATACAGCTCCTTGCGGAAGAATTGACTGAGGTGCAGTAAAGTCACAGATGTCTCAGGGATTTAAATTAACACTGTAAATCTCAGGATTATGGGGAAAGAGCTTGCAGCTTTTCTGAATGGCTCCAATCTTACTCTGGCGTTTACCTGACTGCCATGGAAGTTTGCAGGTCCAAAACCAGAGATTCTGACACTTAGCAAGTAGTGAATAGTTTGATAGTTATGCCCAAGGATCTCATTTTAAGTTGATTTTATTTTTGAGATTAACAAGATATTATGAGAGTTACAAGATATTATGCTATGACAGAAATGAGAGAGGACTGATTTAGCAGGTGAAACTCAGCCGTGAATAGGGACAGTATTGCAGTGTGGACAGACAGGGTCTGGTGGATATTATGGGAAGAATAAATCATGAGGTCATGAACACTGCAGCTGGCCATGGCTTGGTGGGCAGAACGATCTCCTTTCCTATGGTAGTTAGGGTGCTGATGCCACTTGCTTGGGGAGCCCTGAGTCTATAAAGGTTTGCTGGAGGCAGCAGGAGAAACTGCTGCTTTGTAAGTGACAGGGATGATGGGACGATGTTCCCTGGACTGCCCTTGCTCTGATCTCTCATCCTTTGCAAGAATGTAAAGATATTTAATCATGTATTTTTCTCCCAGAGCAAGGGAGAAAGAATCACAGTGTCAAGAGATGGGCTCTGAGATGGATCTATGGACCCTTACCTCTCTAGTTATGACCCTTGGACATGGTGTCATGTGGGAAATTGATGGGAAAGGGCCCACCATCATAGCATAATGATTATTTTTGAGCAAGAACATTTGGAATCTTTTCTGAATTTGCCTGGTCTAACTTGCAAAGCCTTCCTGAAATATCCCTGATTTTTCTTCCCTTCCAAGGGAATCCCTGAAAATTGAAGGAAGAAGACTTTCCCATTCCACTAACACAAAAAAAGAAGAAAAAAAAGTGAAAATAAAAGCCAATAGAGCCCTCCCCATTTTCCTGAACCACTCTAACCTCTCCTTTTACTGCAGGATATCTGTGCTCTGTATAAATATGTATTGCTGTGATTGGTTTAATAAAAAGCTAAACGGCCAATAGCTAGGCAGGAGAGGTTAGGCGGCACTTCGGGGAGAGAGAGAAACTCAAGGGGATGAATCTAGGTGAACAAGAGATGCCAGTGGGACACTAAGGAAGTCAGACATACAGAATACAAGAGATGTAAGAAGCCACATGGCTTTGGGGGAGCTGGCAATCCAACAGGAAAGACTGACTACACCCTTTGTGCTAAATTGGTATAAAAACATTAACCTCTGGGCATTCAGTAAACAAATAACTCCTAGTCAAGTATAATTATTCCTCTTGTTCTCTTACTTACCTTTTTCCAGTTATTTTGAAGATCTACTTCCTCAGTCCAGCCTAAGTAGTTAGAGGGGAGTTCATTCTACTAATAATAGAAAAGTCAAATCTCAAGGGCTACCCCATAGTTACATAATGAGAATCAGCATCTAAACACTGTCTTCTGATGGCTACGTGTGAACATGGTCTTGTTGGAGAAGCAAAAGAGATGGGTAAGTACCATTTGTAAGGTATTTACACAGTAAATATTTTAGGCTTTGGGGGTTATATGGTATCCCCTGCAGTGCTCAGCTGTGCTCCTACAGTATAAGAACATCCACAGGCCAACACATGCGTGAGCAAGTGTGGCTTTATTTCAATAAAATTGTATTTGTGGCCACTGAGGTTTGCATTTCATAAACTTTTCATGTGTTTCTCTCAATTACTAAATATTTTCCCCAGCACTCCTTAACTTGTTTGCTATATAAAAATCGGTAGCTGGTTGTACTTGATGTGGACCATAGCTGGCTGACTCTCTGTCTAGACCACTGTGCCCAATCCTTCTTACTTTATAGGACACAAGGGGACTGATGTTGGAACTACATGCTTGGGTATGACCAAGGACACCCATGGTGGAATTGTAGCCGATGGATTGTTAGTTGGTGGGCCTCCAACTGTACTGGAAGCTGAGACCATTGACAAATGCTCATTCACTAGTTTGCAGGTTACTGATGAGAAAACCCAGACAGTCTTTGCATCTCTGCATATGCCTGGAAGTGAACTGTTTGAAGACCCTTCGGAGATGTTTTCTGAGTGGAAACCTGAGAGGAGACTTTCTGGCAGCTTGCAAATGAACTGATGATTGTCTGAGTGCTCATTTCTCAAAATAACGCAAGAAAACCACAAGGCAAGGAAATTATACATAGAGGACTGTACTAAAGTTGGCACTGGTTGAAGAAATAAAGCCATGACTTCTCAGAAAGTGCTGTCTTGAGCCTTCCAGTCCCATCTTCAGTAGCCATCAACTTTGTTCCTCAGTATCTCTGGTTCACTCTGACCTGGACTCTCATCTATATACTGAAGGTTAGGTGAAACATGCCATTTTAATTGTTGGACTCTTCCCAATGATCTTTTCTGCTTTGCTTAAAGATCATGAATGGCTTAGAGAATGGAAATACCACGGGTATTTAAAATTCTAGGTTAGAGTGCTGTACTTCACAATCCCCCAGTGAGTTGTAAGCTTACTATATCTAACTTGACTGTATATTACTTTTCTGAGTAAGTCTGTCCTATATGGAACTGTGTCCCTCCCCCTCAGATTCAGATGTTGAAAATTTACTCTACAGTGCCTCCAAATTGCTGAACTAAAGTTACTTAAAAATGAGTCTTTATAGAGATAATAGAATAATAATAATAAAAGATTTGATTGGGGGTGGTTCTTCACACAATGCTACCAGTGCCCTTGCAAAAAGGGTCAAGGTAGAGACAAGATGGAGACAGATTAGATCAATGTTCCTACAAACTAAGGAATGTCCATGATTTCTGGAAAACCATGGGAAGTTAGGGAAAGATATGGAGGAGATTTTTCTTTCCAGTTCTATAAAGAGTAAGCATTGCTGATGCCCTGAGCTCTGACTTATAGTTCCCAGGACTGTGAAATCATAGATCGCCCATGTTTAACCCACCACGTTTGTGGTGTGTATTATGGTATTCCTAGAAATGTACATCAAGTTTATATGTATGTCTGTAACCACCACCACAACAAAAGAGCAGGTTGTTCTTTTCTTGGATGGAGAGTGTGGCTCAGTTGTTGACTTCCTTGCACCCATGAGGCTCTGTGTTCAGAGCCCAACACCACATAAAGCTGCTCATGGTGGTACATATATAATCCTGGCACCCAGGATGTAAAAGAAGAAGGATCATGAGTTCAAGGTCATCCTAAGCTACATAGAATGTTTGAGGCCACATTGGGCTGCATGAGACCCTGCATCAAAACAAAACATATTTTGTTTTTTTTTTCAAAAAGCTTTAATGCACGATAATTCACATATCACACAACAGGTGTATTTTATAGAGATACAACTCAAGTTGTGCAATTATTAATGAGTCACTTAGAATACTGAGAAGCTGTAACCATTCGCAAGCCCTCTCTGTACACTCCTTTCCTTATTTCTAAGCAAGTCTCAATTTACTTTTTGTCTGTTTATCAGCCTGTTCTGGACATACCACCGATTGTTTATTTTTCATGCTAATGAGCTCATCCACATTTGAATATGGAAATGGAAACATACACTGTAGATAAGGCACCTAGAACAGCCCAAAGAAATGATTCCATCTAAGTTAGCACAAAACCAAACCAAATAACAACAAAATCCAGTGAGTTTCTTGGGGTTACTTACAGGGGTATGGGGAGTGTTAATCCCACAGGGTGAGACTAAGACCACTGCCACAGTTTTTGAGCCAAATTTGAAGCAATTTTTATTAAATACTGGCCAGGAAGATGGATACTGGCCAGGTCCATACCCGGTATTCCTAGAGAATGACGCCAATCACATTAGACAGAGATGTATAAAGGCAAACTCCACGAGGTTACGTACTTCCCACATTTGTCTACCTGGGAACAAACGTACATCTGACTTACTTCCTGTCTATGTGCATCCTGCCTATGTGTGATCAAGTACACCCTGTGCAGTTGGGATAACCAACTTTGTTTACAGAAGTGAAAACTTGTGGATTTTATCTTATAGGAACAACCTCCAGCATTTCAGGAAGTTGTCTGTCCTTTGGCAAGTGGGATTTACAGATTGAAGGCAATTTTTGTTTTCTAGATCTCTTAAGCACAGTAATTTAAACTTAGAACATCGCTGTAGCTCTCATACCAGCATGGGTGATTGACAGGCAGCTGCATCATCAAGAAAGCCCACCCTAACCTGGACAGCAGCTCATGAAAACGGCATCCCTAGAGCACTGGGAATGACTTCTGGTAGCTTAGTGGGTCAGAAAGTCTATTGTCCCCAGCAATTGTTGCTATCACCCACTTCCCTGAAGGAAGAAGTGTTTGAAATAGCTGCACAGCAGCCTTCTACCGCTTCATGGTTGTGTTGCTGCTGCTTCTGTGAAACAGGTCTTCCTAGGTCGCCCACCATGCTCTCAAGCCTGTGGTCTTCCTTCCAGAGTCTTCTGTGAAATAGGGTCTTCCTAGGTTGCCCAACACGCTCTCAAGTCTGTAGTCTTCCTGCCAGGGCCTTTGGAGGTCTGGGATTCCGAGTGTGATCTAGATCTGGGGTTCAGGTTTTTACTGGATGTTTGAGTATCAAATCCTTTGCCCGTGTTCACTTGGGTTATTTATTTATTTATTTATTTATTTATTTATTTATTTATTGGTCTTTTATTATTGAATCGTGTGAGACGGGGCTGTAGGTCAGGAGGGTTCATTGCACTGACAACTAGATTTCATTGTTTGAATAGCAAGGTGCAGGTCTAATTTCTGTTTTCTATGGAGTTCTGAGGGCTTCCTCTAATTTCTGGGTGTCTGAAGAACAGAGGATAAAGGCCAGGAACTAAGAGGAAGGAGGAATATGAAAAGTATCTGAAGCGGATAGAGATTTGCCATTCCAAATACGCATGCTTGCATTTTAGCCTGAGTGCAGAACTATCTCTTTGGGATATTCATTCTTTATTTCCTGGGTATCTCTGTTATACATTTGGGGTGTCCTTGTCACTAAATTTGTTTGCTTTATGTCCCACCCTCCTGCAAATCTTTCTTTTGCTATAGAAGTTGGTCTCACTAAATACTACGTAGAATATGGAGAAAACTGTATTTCTTTCCCTATGCTTACCTGCTGGGAAAAAAAAATCTTGTCATTGCAGAAGTTTTGTGGCGTTCAGTTGTTGTGTAACTGACCTGGCTGTCTCTTGCTAGAGTTCACAAATCATCCACAGGAAAAAAAAGTTTTTTTTTTTTCTGTTAAAGATTTTTGTTTTTCTTTCCTTTCTTTAAACCAGTTTTTTTTTTTTTTTTTGTTTTTTGGCATGATTTGTTCCTCATTGCCTGTAATTGCTGAACCCTGGACACAAGGTTGCAGGTAAGTTGAGTAAGTTGTTCCTCCCCTGCTGAGTGGATTCTGCCTTTGTTACCTGGATCAAAGCGGAAAGCCTCCCTTCCCTTCTGTCTATGCAAATCTAAAGCAGATAAATGTGAGCTATCAGAAGTCAATTTGCTGGAAACCTGCCCCTTAGTAATTGGCTTCATATTTCAGCCCTTAGAAAAAGTCTACTTTCATTACCGCCTCTGCCTTCTCCCCTCAAGGCCAAGAGAAAGAGAGAGAGAGAGAGAGAGAGAGAGAGAGAGAGAGAGAGAGAGAGAGAGAGAGAGAGAGAGAGAGAGAGAGAGAGAGAGAGAGAGGGGGGGGGATGAAACTCCACATAAATGATTCTTTGATTCTTTTTTCTCTCTCCCCCTACTGGCTTTACTCCCAGGTGTCCCTGCTCAGTCATGCTTCCTCCGAAAGGTGCCCCTTTAGCTGGTCAGGCCTCCTTGCCAAGGGTGATTGTGTCCTTCCCATCCCAGGCTCACTATTTACCAAGATAGGAAGTGACAGGCAGGGAGACCTCTTGCTCTTGGGATCTTGGGAAGGCAGTGCAAAACATTACATCAAACACTGCCCCAGGACCAGCTCTTTGGGGTTGCATTAGGCAGTCAAGCCTTTGTCTCCTGCTGAATGTCATCTCATTCAACATTCTGTTAAACAACTTCTAAAGGTCTGAACAATATGACCGAGGGGCCATTGACTGGGGATCTTAGTAGCCAAGTACTGGTTTTACTAGGCTGGACTGTGTGTATTGTTCACTGTGTTATTTAAAACCAGTTTTTATGCCTACCGTCCCTTACTCAGCCCTTGATGTATACTTTCTGTTAGACCCTGGGATATCGTATTTGGGACCAGTTTCTACAGAAAGGCACAGCAGAAAGGAAAAGAGGAGAGAAGCTTGTAAATGAGAAGATGTGAGAAGACAAGTGGAAAGAAATAAGCAGAAGTAGAAAGTGTGTGTGTGTGTGTGTGTGTGTGTGTGTGCGTGTGTGAGTGTGTGATGGTGTGTATGTGTGTGTGTGAGAGAGAAAGAGAGTGTGTGAGAGAGAATGTGTGTGTGAGCATGTGTGTGTGAGCGTGCGTGTGTGTGTGTGTGTGTGTGTGAGAGAGAGAGAGAGAGAGAGAGAGAGAGAGAGAGAGAGAAGGAAAGAGAGAGCACATGTTTACACATACAGAAAAAGGGTGTCTGACTCTCCCTGAATCTTGGGAATGACAGATTTTCTTTCTGACTGGCTTAAGTTAGGCTACTAGGAATTTTCTTCCTGAGTATGGTATGCCTTGACTTTTGAAGCCCCCGGATTCACTGTTTCACCGAATTTCATGGAGAATTCTTTTAACTTGGTTTAGCCAGAACCTATACTCTTTTCGTGTCTAATTAACCATCACTATCTGAAAAAATTTCTCATCCCACCCCTCTCTAGGTTGAGATCTTCCTTCAGTAAGAACTCTCTTAAGTCGTTAGGAAAACATAAACACAAATAACTTTAAAATTTGTATTTACAGCAGGGTGGTCTATGCCTTTAATCCCTGCACTTGAGAGGCAGAGAAAGGTGGATCCCTGTGAGTTTGAGGCCAGTCTGGTCTACAAGTGCTAGTTCTAAGACAGGCTCCAAAGCTACAGAGAAACCCTGTCTCGAAAAACAAACAAACAAATATAATTGTTTGCTTATTTTAATTTGTGTTAATGTGAGTATGTGGGTGGAGTAGGCATGGGTGGTACATGCATACATATATGTAGGTGTATGCACCCCTGCACATGGGCAAAGGCCAGAGGAGGATGTCAGGTATTCTGTTAAATCACTGTCCACCTAATTCCTTTGGAGAAGAACTTTCTCATTGATTCTGGAGTTAGCTGGTAGCCAGCAAGCCCCAGGCAGCCTCCTGCACCTGCCCCCTGCCTTTAGCAGCACCCCTGCCCCTCGCAGTGCTGAGGTTGCAGGCACACACAGGGCCTTTTGCATGTGTGTTTCGGATTTAAACTCATGTCCCTCAGCTTGTGCAGCAATCAGCTCTTACACATTAAGCCCTATTCTCAGCTTCCATTTTATTTTTTAAACAGAAGAACAAGGATTACGCCCGAACCTCGGAATACGGAAAACAGGGAGGAAGTGGACATACAATCCGGCAGAAACAATGAGGTCCAGTGCATTTCTGTCATATGTGATGATCCTGTGGACATGCGTTTGGCACCAGAGGCAAACACACTGTTGTTGGAGATGCTCTCCTCGAGAAGCGCACTCCTTATTGTTGCTCACCATGCCCTTCTCTCTTGGACTTAGCCTAGCAGTATGGCTTCCACTGTCTATGAAGGATAGAAGGAGATCATGGACTTCAGCAGGTCAGTTCCTGCCTCAGGCAGGATTTAAATCTGGAGATGGAAACTACCTCTTGTTTCCTCTATTCCCAAGACCTCACGGCCTGTTTATACTTAACAGAGAATATAATAACAGAATTAAACAAATATCCATGAACATTGATTAGTCATGTTTTTGTGCATCTATGATATTTAGGTACTCTGAGTAATAAAAATAACAAAATAGATGGTTTTAAATATCATCTTACTCAGATCTGTGGATAAAGAGGCACATATGCTAGGGATGGGAGGCTTTAGAATGGTTGGGAACATCTTCCCAGAAAAAATAACTTCGGTGTTGGAGATTTAGGAGGAATGGGAATGAGGCTGCAGTGCAATGTTGTCAGGAAAGAAAAAGAGAAAACATCGTAAGAAAAATAATAGACTGAACACAGTCATCAACCAGAGAGGCTCAAGGTCACTGCAGGGAAGTGTATTTCAGGAGCACAGATCAGAATATAAATGGAAAAGTGGTTGAGAAAGAGAGGGAGAGGTGAGAGAGAGGGAAAGGGAGAACAATATTCTGGGTATGACTGGGAACAGGGTGGCAATCCTGAGTCAAGACAGCTGCAGAAGAGGTGCAGGCCCAGTTGATCTCCACCATTCTCAAAAAGTGTGATAAGTCTAAACATAAGAGGTAAAACTATGAATGTTCCCCAGAGCACTAAGAAAAAGTGACCTTGATTTAGGCAAAGGTTTTAAAGGTAAAACACATACAAGATAGAACATAATATAAATCACTATAAATTAAAATTCGTCAAATTAGATAATTTGGCCTTCAACATATATTGCTTAGAAAAAACACAGATGGAAGAACCAATCTTTTAAATCAGTATCTCATGAAGAACTTTTCTCTAAACCACATCTTAATCCAATAAGAAGATGACTTTATTTCTTTAAGTAAATAAAACATTTGAACCAAGAGCTGGTATAAGGTCAATGAGCAGGCAAGGATATACTCAGTATCGTCAGTCAGTAGAAGCATCCAATTAAACCACCTTTAAGCATCACTATCCTTTCCCTGGAATGGTTAGAACAAAAAAAACCTCACGATATTTCAGGTTGCCGAGACTGCGGTATGCTGGATCTCTCTCATACACTATTGGCAGGATTGCAAAATGGGCTAACCATAGTGGAAAATATTCTGGTTATCAACTCTTACCATGCCACACAGAAATCCTCCTCAAATATTTGCACAGAGGAAATAAAATCACATGTCTGCATAACACTCTGCGTTTATAACTGTTAAGCTATAAATAATCTAAATATCCATCAAACAGTAAACTAGTACTTAGATAAATGTATTGTGTATGATACATATCATAACACACATACACACATACACATTAGAATACAACTCAATAATAAAAAATTAACATCGCATACACTAATATAGATGAATCTTAAAAACTGTTCAGTAACTGAAAATAGACAGAAATAAATAACTCCATAATTGTTTGAATCTAGTTATTAAATGAAATACATGGGAAAAAAAACCCAAAATAACAGCCACAATTACCTGAGGCTTGAAGTAGGAAGAGATCACCAAAGGCAAAGGGACATGAAGTTAATTTTAGGGTGACAAAATATTCTAATCTTAAGTCTAATGAAAACAATAGCATCCTGTATGGCCCTTACTTCAGTTTCTGTTTCCTGGTCCTGCCCTAACTTCCCTGGAAGTATAAGGTGAAATAAATTATTTCCTCCCCAAGTTGGTTTTGGTCAGTGTCTTATCAAAGCAAACAAAGCACACTAAGACACTTGCTGAGTTCATTTAGTGCTGCCTATATGTGCATGGGTGTGGCACAATCTACTGGAGCATGGGTGGTCTCTCAGGGCACACATACCTATTTTTACATGTTAATTTTATAACCTGATACTTTTCTGAATGTGTTTGTAAGAGTTAGGGAATTTCTAGTAGGGTCTTTGGGGCCTTTTATTTATAGACTCATGTCATCTGAAAATAGGGACACTTCTTTTTTTCCTGTTTGCTTTCCATTTATTTCCTTCTTTTGTCTTACTGCTGGGGATGGGGAGGCAAGTACTATGTAGAACCGCAGAGAATTGGCATCCTTCTTGTTCTTGATTTTAGTGCAAGTGCTTCAAGTTATTCTTGAAGAATTTAATATTATTTTGGTCATGGCTTTGTTGTATATTGCCTTTATTATGTTGAGCTCTCTCTCCTATATCCTTATATTCTCTAGGACTTTTATTGTGAAAGAGTGCTAGGTTTTTGTCAAAGATTAACTATCACATATCTGTTACTTGATTAAGATATACAAATCCCTCTGCTTCTGACCTTGTCTTTAATGCAGCGGAATTGTCTCTGTGGCTGAGTTGGACTTCCACATGTTGACAGATAATTCATTATGTCATTCTCTCCCTTAAATGTTGATGGAGTTCTGTTTATGCTCAAGACTCAGTGTTAGTGCTGTGTGAAATACTCAGAGACAGCACATATATTTCTATTTTTAAAAGCATCTTATTTATCTCGGGTCCAGGCACAACAAAATTAACAGATGAAGAAGAATTAAACTCAGCACCCACTGGATTTCCTCATGGAAGAAGAAGGCAGTGAAAGGGAGGGGTGAAGGCTCTGTGTCAGCCAAGTAATGTGCTTGTACCTGGCAATGAGTTAACAAGGGCTTGCTTTCCACACTTCACCATTTCCTGGAGAAATCAGACAGTCGGAGCTTGTGTTCTTCAACACAAGAGCGGTGCATGGCTGCTGCAAGTTTTGCCACTGCCTCACTGTTCTGGATGCCTTAGGGTTTCTATTGTGATGAAGCACCATGACCGAAAAACAGCTTGGCGAGGAAACAGGCTATGTGGCTTACACTTCCAGAGCCCTTTTCATCATCATAGGAAGTCAGGACAGGAACTCAAACAAGACAGGAACCTGATGCAGAGGCCATGGATCCGTGCTGCTTACCGGCTTGCTCATCATGGCTTGCTCAGCCTACTTTCTTATAGAAGCCAGAACCATCAGCTCAGAGATGGCATTACCCATAATGGACTGGGCCTTACCCATCAATCATTAATTAAGAAAATGTCTTATAGGCCTGCCTACAACCTGATCTTATGGAGACATTTTCCTAATTGAAGTTCCTGCCTCTCGGATGATTTTAGCTTGTGTCAAGTTGACATAAAACTCTCTAGCACACTGGGGTTGCTGCTTGCTTTGCTATGATCTTATACTTGCTTAAAAGGCGACACCTTCTTGAAAGAAAAGGTACCTGAGTCTTGTCTGTGCATAGCCTCCTTCTTTTTTTTTTTTTTTTTTTCACATTTAGAAGTAGAGAAACCGGGTTATGCTTGGGCAGGAATTGGGAGGCTAACCTGGAACCTTGTGTTGCTCACGTGGTTTCTGAATTTGAATAATGTGGGCCCTAACGGACTGATAACCCAGTTTTACTTTGAGCAATAACAAAGATATCATTGAGAAAAGAGGAAAAGGGTTGGGTGGGGATAAATTCTAATGTGAAAGAGTGTCTCTGAATAGAGTTTAGCCATTAGAGGAGTGGACTCAGAGCAAACGGCACCCAGAAGATCCTGGGTGACTAAACCCATTCTTATCTACCCTGGAGTCAGAGAAAATTAGTCTGACCTCAGACTCCTCACAAAGATTAGTCTAGAAAAACCAAAGATAACTGAAAATCTACTATGCATAAGCCTAAAATCTAGTTATGCATAACTAAAATCTACTATGCAGTGAGACAGTGGTCTAGATATATAATATTGTTTTCTCTTTTCTAGGCTAGTGCTTTGAACCCTAAATATCATTGTTTTAACACGATTGTCAAATTCCTGATATGTAAACTGAGTTGGGATCACAGCCCACTGACATAACGTCATGTGATTTTTTAAAAAGCAGTATTATGCTATATTAAGAGCTAGATTATTTTATATAAAACTTTTAAGTTCCTGGATTCTCAAAAAAAACTCCTCAAATATAGCAGCACCAAGTCTTTGTTGTTGCACGGTCCAGTGGTCCCAGCTCACTGGTCTCTCCTTATCAATGGGACAAGCATTCTCTTGTTGTGACCCATCCCAAATTTTCTCTAGTCTCTTTACTCCCCAACTTGCCCCTTTCAGGAACTTGTTGGACTCCTCTTGGTATTTGAGTTTGTGACCTACATGCTAACAAAGAAATACAAAGTTACTGGTGATAGAGAAAAAGAAAAGTGATAGTCAACTCAGTGTATCCTAGTGGGGAAATCGTCTTTACCCTAAAACATAAGAGGCGCATTCTGCATACCTATGCTGCATGAGAGATACAGATCTAGCTTTGTTTGCTCTTGTGGCCCAGCCTTTGGCAGGACACTGAATGGTCCTATTCTCCCAGTCTGGGGTTATGCCTTCTTAGAGTAGGTGTAACCCCTTGGGTTTAGCTTTTGGCAAATAGAATGGGAATAGATGAACAGGAGTGTTTACCGTTGTCTTCTCTCTGCAGTTCTCAGCGCTGAATAATCTCTTCCATTCTCGACATATCTAGTATGTCTTCTGTATTCAAAACAGTTGTGTTGTTAGAGGGAGTGGCTAGCACAAGGAGCTTAGTTTAGGACTCAGCTGCAGAACTTATATGGACTGGATTAATTTTCTTAGTTTTTATTCAAAATGTCTTCTTACTCCCGTCTAACTTTTCTTCCTGCTTAAACTTTGACTTTGAAATAACAAAGGGCTGGCTACTGCCCTTTCAAGTTTTCTTCTTCTTCTTTTTCTATGTGACCAGGCTTTATAAAAGGCTATTTTATTCTAAGAAATTAGGTTTCTGGTTATCGGGAGCCCTAAATAGACATGAATTACAAGAACGTCCTTTGAAAGCCCCATACAGCCCTTGTTTCATTAAATTCCATGGAGCAACCTTAATTTAGTGGAACACTGGATAGGCTGTTCTTTTAACCTATTATCACTTTGGCCAGGCCCATAAACCATATTCATGGATGATTCCATCAAGAAGGACAACAGTGGGATTAATATTATTTCAGGACCCAGTAAATGCCACAATGATGAAGCTGTTTAAGATCTGGTGCTCACGGTGTCACACTGAATGCATTGACATTTACTCTGCTATCACTTCATTTCCAATATTCCTTCCAAATCAGCCGATGCTAATGCTTCGCTATGTGTGCAGAATACAATGGGGGTGGGGGTTGGGAGACTGGAGAGAGATTGTACAAGTCCTTTGCTTTTCTTTTGGTATTCAGCACGGGCCACTGTACTTGGATAGTGTTTTATATGCACTGGAACCTCCTATGTCAGTTATTAGGACTCCAGGCTCTCAGAAACTGGACTTTTTCCTAGAGCTGGATCAAAACTGGTCATTGAATCCTTAATTGTGATTGAATGTTTGTTGTTGTTTTTCTTATGATATGAACTGAAAACTCATCACTTGGTATTCTTAGCATGTTGGAATTAAATTGAGCATTTGGGAAATGGGTATGTCCATAATGGCAGATAACTCAGAAAGCTTTGTGTGTGTTACTTCCTGGATCTCCTTATCCTTAAATTTGACACCTTTGAAAACAATATAGACACAAAAGTACAGAGTGTCTGCAAACCTATGGGCAGATTTGGGGAATATCTTTTATTTATTTTTTTTATTTTTTATTTATTTATTTTTTTGGTTTTTCGAGACAGGGTTTCCCTGTAGTTTCTAGAGCCTGTCCTGGAGCTAGCTCTTGTAGACCAGGCTGGCCTCGACCTCGGGGAATATCTTTTAAACAGGTAGCAAAGATGTCATCTAAATGCCATTACTAATTGTGCTGTGATTTCTCTGCTTTCCCTTCCTTTCCTCTCCCTTCCCATCTCTCTATGCTAAGAGTGCTGGGAACTAAAGGACTTTGCACATGCTAGGTAAATCCCCCTTTTGATTTTGAAGGAGATTCTTGCAGGTGAAAAAAAGTTGACAGCTGTCTGATTCATGGCTCTCTTGTTTTAGTGTGATTGCCAATCTCCTGAAATGCTAGCTAGTTCCAGGAACTATATAGTCTTGGAGTTCCCAAGCCTATAATCTGGCATCAAGACAGAAGATCTGTATAGCACCTTACTATATAGACAGGAGCAATCGAAAAGGGCTTTATGAGAAAATTGAGTGTTAATCAAAAGCCAGGAGGGGGAGAGCTTGAAGGAGACAGGATTTATCAGCATCAAGGGCCATGAGGAAGTCAACTAAAGTCTGAAAAGTTGACATTGAATTATCAATAAGTACACCACTAGCATTTTGGACAAAACTTTATGGAAGAAGAAGCAGAATGTGATGCTTTGGGCAATACAAGGTACCATGTAGATTATTAGATCAACCCAGATATAAACAATGTAAAGCAATAAAAGAAACTATTGTGTCCTCCCAAGTTCCAAAGGTTCTCTGAAGAGGTGTGCAGAGGACCTGGCTCAACGACTGTTCAACATGGCCTTCTGTCCATCCTCTGCTGCAGTTTGAAAAGCTTCATTGTTTTTAAATGGACAAAGCCCACAGGAAGCCATGCTACAGGGTCCATCTTCCATCTTTTCCTCAGTTTCACAGCTGATCTCATTTAGGGCATTTTGAAGGGCTGGCTGGTCCTGTGATGGCAGAAACACTGCCTGAAGATGTCACTGGCTCAGTAGTTCACCTGCACAGACCAGGAAGCTAAGTGAGAGAGTTATGCCCAGTCTGTGGGGACCTCAAAAAACCACCAGGGAGACCGACTCACCAAAATGCAAAAGCAAGGTTTATTGTGTGCATAATACAAGTCTGCAGGGACTTCATCAGCGCAGCAGCAGCAGCAGCAGCAGCAACAGCATCAGCAAGATGAGCTACCCTGCCCTTCTAGAGGGCACTATTTAAAGGCAAAAACCAAAAATCAGAAAAGTTACATTAGCAGTATGTGTGCTGGCAGGTGATCCTATCTACAGTGGTTTGATGGAGGACTTTCATTGGTTAATTAATAAAGAAACTGCTTGGCCCAATAGGTCAGAACATAGGTGGACGAAGTAGACAGAACAGGATGCTGAGAGAGAGAAGGCAGATGCTTCAAGCAGTCGCCATAGACGGTCGCCATGCTTCTTCTCTCCAAGACAGATGCAGGTTAAGATCTCTTCTGGTAGGCGACCACCTCGTGGTGCTACACAGATTACTAAATATGGGTTAAAGCAGGATATGATAATTAACCAATAAGAGGCTGAAACTAATGGTCCAGGCAGTGTTTAAAAGAATACAGTTTCCATGTAATTATTTCGGGTGTAAAGCTAGCCGGGTGGCAGGACACAGCCCTGCCGCTCCATCTACAGTGGTTGGAACATTAGGAATTTTCTCTGGATGGCCAGTTCCTGGGTGGGTGCCTGGGTGGTCTCAGTTTGTGGTCTTTATTGGAACCAGGTATTGTCTCAGGGTAAACTACTGAGACTCAGGCCACTATTGAGCTTGTCATGGCTGGGGCC
This sequence comes from Arvicola amphibius, assembly GCF_903992535.2. Lineage (NCBI taxonomy): Eukaryota > Metazoa > Chordata > Mammalia > Rodentia > Cricetidae > Arvicola > Arvicola amphibius. The sequence continues at coordinate 79,977,325 of NC_052047.1, forward strand.
TACAGGAAAGGAGAAGCCAATGGCTTTAATTGAATGCTGAATGAGTAAGATGTGACCTGCATCTTACTCATTGTGTTGTATTACCTGAGCTGAAGAATTATACTTGTTTGTGTGATATAGATAGTATGTAGTGTGTGTGTGTGTGTGTGTGTGTGTGTTAAAACTGACCATTTTTAGAGTTAAGTTAGAGGCATAAAGCACATCCATTACTCCATCCAATAATCAGCAACATAATCCAACTTCAGATGGTTTTCATCTTGCCCAGACAGAAAGACTGTGCTTGTAAGCACTTACTCTGTGTTCTGCCTCCTTTTGGTTCTTGATAATGCCCACACTTTTCAGTGTGAATATCTCTATGAATTTGTCGACTCCCTGTATCTCCTAACAGTGGGATTATACAGCATTTGCTTTTCTTAATTCTTGAGTTAGTAAAATGTCTTCAAGTTTCATCTATAGTTTGGTACATGACAAGATTTACTTTTGATATCAGAGAATACCTCATTGTATGTACACACTCTTTGTTGATCTGCTCATCTGCCCATGAGCATTTGGGTTGTTTTCTGTTTTCTGTCTCTTATCAATGCTGATAAGAATGCTGGTGTATAAGGCTAATGTTCTGTTTGAAGCCCTGCTTTCAATTACTGCGGTATGTACCCAGGAGTGAGTAGATTGCTGGGTCATGTGATAATCATGTCTCGAACTTTTTGTGGACTTACCAAACTGCTTAAATATTTACTATTATTATTTTCTAGTGCTTTGAACATTCGAGATGCAGTGGTATTGAGAGAAAAATCCATGAAATTAGGGCCTTCACAATAGTGGAAAAGGAATAGTGGAAGTACAGATTGTCACAGAGTACTCTAAGAATGATGCAGGGCAATGGACACAAACTATAAGCATCCATAGCAATTTCATGCTAACTCCAGTGGAGTCAGAAAAGCTTTGTATTGGGCATGGACTTGAAGAAACAGGAAGAACAAATGGCTAGGAAGACACCAAGTTTGAGAATGACACGTGCTGAAAACAGGAGTAGAAAGCCTACAGATAACTGCCCCTGACTTCTACAGACCAGGTCCCCACGAGTCCAACCTCCCAGGCCAGGAGAGACGGCGGGTCACAGAAAGCCAGCAGTTTAATGCTGGGAGTCACTAGCAGATGAGACATACATTACACATTCTACAAAAAGGACACTCGGCAGGCAGGCACACACTTGGACTGCACAGACTGGCACGCAGGCCATAGGAGGCACGCAGGCCTACACACAGGAATCTGGCAAAGGTGAAGGCTTTAGACCCAAAGACTCTATTTGTACAAAACCTACACAGAAGTGACATTCTGACCAAACAGTATGTAATTGATTATATCGTTGTTTGCTTTTGAGTTTTCTGCACTTCCTATGTCAGCCATGTTGTGTTGACCCATAGCTCCCTAGCGATATAGCATTAGCTATCTTGGCCCATGCCAGAAACCATATCATCACCATGTTGTCTAAACATAACTGGTTCTTTGACCCTATGTTCCCTGTGTTCGATCCTATGATTCTATGTTCAGGGTGCTGTGTCTAAACATGGGTCATACAAATTCAGCACTCTCACATGGGGGAACTTGGAAAAAGTCTGGTTCATAAGGTAGAAGTCTTAGTTTCGATCCTCTGTCTCAGTCTCTCTGTCTCTGTCTCTGTCTCTCTCTCTCTCTCTCATCCTTTCTATACTTTATTCTGAGACAGGATTTGCTGTATGTAGCCTAGCTTGACCTTGAACCGATGATCCTTCTGCCTCACTCACACTCCCAAATGCTGGGATTAAAGATGCATGCCAGCATGCCCAGAAATCTCTTTTAAAAAACATATATATATGTGTGTGTGTGTGTGTGTGTGTGTGTGTGTGTATTCTTTATCTAACGTTCTTTTTGTTTATTCACTGTGTCTTTTACATCATAAATCCTGATCCCACCCATCTCCCTGCTCTAAATAAAACAAAACAAAATTTAAGAGGAAAAAAAAGGAACAAAAAAAAAAAGAGGAAGGGAAAATCTCATTATGGAAGCTTCAGTGTGACTCGGTGAATCACACTGTAAACCCCTTTATCTATATATTTGCATGCAGGTGTTTGTCCCAGAGAGTCACTGGTCTGGGGTCTGGGGCCCCTGACCTCTGCATACTACCGACACTAGGCGCTTACTGGGATTCTTCCCGTTCCTGCCTTGTGTTGTGGGTATCCTGCAGCCCTGGCTCCACAGAACCCACCACTCCCTGTCCCGGTGCTCCAGCAGATCACAGATTGGGTGGATGTTGGGGTGAGCCAATACATAACCCTGGTTCTGGGCCCTGGGAGTTGCAGGGTTGGTCAGCTTGCCAGCTCCCCTCGCTCCTCCCCCCTCCCCTGTCTTTGCCACCAGAGACCAGAGTGAGTTCTCCAGCATTGCCCTGGCTACTTTACCCCTGCAGCACTGAGCAAGGGGCAGGGCCGGTTTTCACTTTCTCAGGGTTGGCTCACGCACACCTACACCCTCAGGGCCAGTCTACCTTGTTGCCAGGAAGAGGTGTAGGAGCCACATCAGCTGCCACTGATGATGGACAGGGACAGCTCTGGCCTCTTATGACCTCAGGGTCAGCCTTCTACCTGTCTCAGGAGTTGATGGGCTGGGGTAGGGGGCATCTCTGCACTACCCAGGCCACCTCAAGATAGCCGAGTAATGAGGACAGCACCCCCACGCTCACAGAATCAGGGCTCGTCACTCACATCTCCGCCAACAGGGTCAGCTCTACTATGATGCCCAAGCGAGGTGCAGGGTCCACTTTCCCGAGCGCTGCTGTTGATAAGGGGGAGGGGCATCTGCCTCACCCACCATACGTGCCAGGGTCAATGGAGGGAGGGCATCTTTTCCTCACCCTCACCACTCAGGCAGACGAAGGGGGTGTGAGTAGCTATCCCACTCTGGCACCCTGGGGGCTATCCCACTCTCACACCCTCAGGGCTCTCCCGCTCTCACACCCTCAGGGCTATCCCACTCTCGCACCCTCAGGGTGAATATGGGGCAAGAAATTAGTATTGAACTGACTGTACAGTTGCTTGGATGTATTTTGATAATCAGAGGACCTGGGGCGGAACAGAAACAAGTGCAGAGATGTTTAGAATGTGTAGACAGCATAAACAGTATACTCCCTCACCTCGCTGGTGACGTACTCGCTGAGACCTTTGGGCTGCTTCTGGACTTGTAGACGCCTAAATGCGGCCCGGCCTTTACCCCTGGCAAGCAGGGTGCTGTAGTTACAGAGCCAGCCCGAGCCAGAGCAGCCTGCCTACTCTACCGCGCTGCCCCTGTGAGGTGAAGGGCCCATTCTCCCAAGTGCTGCAGCTAGTGAGGTGTTGGGTCAGGTCCCCCACCTGCCGCAGGTGGTGAGGGGCAAGGCGAGAAGGGCTTTTCCCCTCCCCTACAGCATATGAGATGGGCGTGACCTGCTCTCCCATTCTCACAACCTCAGGGCCATTTTACTGTGCTGTCCAGGTGAGGTGCAGATCCCTTTCTTAGGAGTGCTTCAGCCTCTAAGGGGCAGGACCAGTTCTTTGTGTTGCAGCCAGTGATGGACAGGGGCCAATTCTGGACAACCCTATCCTCTCTGCCATTGATGGTACCAGGAGCCAGAGATATCAACAGAGACTGTGGCTGCATCAGAGCCAGGGACTCAGACATGGCCCAGTAGAAGATCAGGCCCAGACATCACCACAGCCCCGAGTGGCAATGAAGCCACCCACCTCAGCCCGCTCCTGATCTCTTTCATCACTTGAGATATGCCTCTGTTCACAGGACACGAACCATCTCTTGTCTCTCTCTTTCTCTCTCCCATATCACACCATCCCTACATTTGCTCATGGTAGTAGTGCCCATTGGCGTGATACCACAAGGTGCAGGGTGGGATAGCGTTTTCCCTTCAGAACCCTAGGGCGAACCACCCCAGGTCTGTCTGTGGATCTCCTTGTTGTTCCCATTAGATTGTCATGGTCCTGGGCAAGCCATGCTTCCCTATCACTAAGAGGTCACAATTGCCTGCTCTGCAGGCTTTTGGTTGGTGCGAAAGTGTTGCTGGAGTTGCCTCTCTTACTTGGGCTAGAAAGCCTGGGCTGTGATCTGTTTGTGTGTGTATTCTTATGTGAAAAAGAATACCATTAACTACCTTCTTTTATGTGAGTGCTTTATGAACACTGACATCCTAAGTACTTGAAAATATGTATATGAATATAAAGTATACACTAATAATCCATTAACGTGCAGCTTGGAGAAAACCTGCAAAATATTAAGGTAGAGTTAATTTTCTAAAAACAGAGACTTCTGTATTTCTGATACTAAATGACATTTCCTAACAAGAGGAGATATTGGAAGTCAATTCTCCTTTTCAGTTTGTTTGGCAGCCACACCAAGTGGAAAGATTATGTGGATGTATGATTCGTATATATGTACGTCTGTGCACAGATTCCGGTGCACACTTCAGTGTGAACCAGGTCACAATCAGAAAACAGTGGCTCAGGAATAGCAAATGAAATTTCTTGCAGGAGACAGTTTGCAAAGGTAGAAATTCAGAGTGGGGCTGTCTCTGAGGCTGCTGGGATGAAAGACAAAAGTCAGAGCTTTCTGGCGGAGGCGGGGGGGGGGGGGGGGGGGGGGGGGGGGGTGGGGGGGAGTCTGGGAATGAGTCAGTTCTTCCTACTCAGAGTGTCGACCTGGTGTGGGTGTGAAGCAGATGTCAGCTGCTCACTAACTCCCTGGACTGCAAAGGAAGATGAGTCATTCTCCACTGTGTCCCTTGTCCCTGCTCAAGGAAGCCCCACCCTCGCAGGCCCAGATCTGGAACAGAGTCTCAGCCTGGTGACTTTTCCTGCTTCTCGCTTCTCAGGAAGGTTGAGTCGGGAGAGTCACGGATTTCTCTCCTTTCCCTCTGTGACTTGGTTTCCCACACTCTTCCTCTTCTCCCTACACACCGAGGCGCATGCTCAGAGGGGCTGGTGGGTCGCAGGAGCAAGGGTACTTTGTAGAGATCTCTGTGGCTTTTACTCCAGGAACAACCTATGGTTTTTGCTTGCTTTTTAACAAGATGTCTGACCAGGGAGCCATGGATCTTAGCCCTGGCTGCCCGTGCTGCCAAAGATAAACAAAAGAAAGGAACACCTGGAGTCAGACATTCTGTTTACTAAACAAAACGGACAAGTTCTCACTGCAGTGTGAGGAAGTGCTGTGGTTTCCAATCCCCCAGAGCTCACTGGGATCCATTTTATTGAGCTTGGTAATGACGGGCGGGCTGGAACAGCTGGGTAGTTCCTATTAGCTCTAAGAGACTCGGGAGGGCAGTTTTTCTTGAGAAAAATTATGTTTTTCATTTAGACCAACAACAGCCTGGTGGTCTCAGCATACTTCCCTATAATTTTAATGAGTAGGAAGATCATAGCCAGACTGTTCTTCAAATATTAGGGTGGCTGGAGCTGGCAAGTAAAGTCGTAAGACCTAGTTAAACATAAAAGTTTTCAGATAATTTCTTTTGGAGTTTACATATGTGTAATGAAATATCGTTGCTCTAAGAAGGTATTAATGGTTTTTAACCAAGTTACCTTTTTTTTTT